>NC_136527.1:89256787-89469287 GCF_053919585.1 Euprymna scolopes | reverse complement strand
TGCCTGTGGAACTCTGTTCCGTCTGCCTGCTTCCCACCTGACTACAACTCTTGGATGTCTTCAAGTCCAACGTTAACAAATTCCTAATGAACCACCCCCTTAAGTAAACACTTCATCAAATCTCCGCACTAACGTACTGTACTTGCAATAACCCTTATCCCTGTGTGGCTTCTGGGCCTTGATAAGTGGTGACCACCGTGTAAAAAAAAAAAAAATGTCTATTCACATTATACTTAAAGATCTGCATGTCTGTACAGTTGGAAAAGCAGAATCCCAGAAGGGAGTTCTAAAATCTAGCAGTTCTGGTGAAGAAACTATTGGAGTAGAAGGCTTTCTTACACCTAGGGATTTCTACTGTGAATGGGTGGGATTTAGCTGCTTGTCGGGTTTGTTGGGGGTATTCACGTTAAGGAGGCACAAGTGCTTGTAATTCGTCAGAGCATTCACCATTAAAATACTTGTAGAACAGTCAGAGGGATGCACCATTTCATCGATGGGACAGAGGCTGAAGCTTAGATGACAACTTAGGACCTATTAGGTTGGTGACTTTCTTTTGAACCCTGTCCAGGAGCGAGAGACTAGTAGCAGATGCACAAGCCCAAATGTGACAATACTCCATACATGGGCGAATGGTGGCCTTATAGAGCTAGAGGATACTTTCAGGTGTAAGCAGCTTTCTAGCATGGTAGAGAGAGCCCATCTTCTTCACAGCAAACTTGCCAATGCTCTCAATGTATCTATTCCAGTTCATGTTCCCTGTAAACGTTAGGCCAATGAGTTTTAAGGAAGTACTTTCGGGTAATATGTTCTTGGCCATTGCTATTGGTGGTAGAGAAGATTTCTTGTAATTATTGAAGGAAACAAGCTTAGTCTTGGCAGCATTGAATGTGACCAACCATTTTCGTCCCCATTCCGCTACAGATCGTCAGCAGGACAATGGCGTTTCCCTCCAGAAATGTAGCATCTGCAATGAGTAAGAAGGGCAGTAGACAGTACAGAATCAAACTCCATGCGATAATCAGCAAAGTCAGGGAGTACGTTTTTAGTCATAGTAGCAGTGATAGTATTGGTAGAATCATTTTGAGTTGGAGTAGCAGCAGGTCCAAGTTGAAAGACATATGATTCCACAAAGCTGAAGTATATTAACGTAATACCGTCATATTTTTTTCTGAAAACGATATAATCTAAATCCTTTCACCGCCTTAATCGCCTTACGAACAGTGCATTATTTGTTATCGTATTCTCAAGCCATATGTGAATACGCTCAACGTACACCGAATGACCTATTGACCGAGGAAACACTTGTAAATGGATTGACTTATTGTCTGAAAACGTACTAAAATAGCGCTAGTTATCCGTAAGATAAGCACTTTTTCCCCTCTAAACCGCGATGAAAAATGGGGGTTAACCTCCTTGGCTCTTACAGTTCTCTATTGAAATCTCACAAGAGGATTTGGTTATTTTTTTGAGAGTGTATAAGCGAGTATACAGAAAATTACTTGGACCGATCGAAAGCCAAGTGTCTACAAAAAGGAAACACATTAGAAAAGCAAATTTACAAGTATTCCCTTGCCTTTCTGGTTCTCTTACTGTCTCTTCCTATTTCTTTTACTTTGTTTATCTTCCGTTTTCTTTATTTATTTTCTATATCTAATATTTAAAAGGAAATAGAAAAACACCAAATCGCAAAAGTAATAGTATTAAAACAGTGAGTACTTCCATCTAACTGGATTCCGAGTGGAAAGGGTATTTTAGTAATACAGTTTTAAAATGTGCTTGCTCATATTTCTTAAAATAAATGCAGTTATTCAGTTCATACCCATTAGTTTACATTATTTAATGATTATTTATACCGTGCTCTATTGTTCTGCTGATGTACTCTTATAATAATTTATATGGTTATAATACTGACCACATTTTAAAAAGTATAATAAATGTTAGCGAAGAAATACTAATTTATGAATCTCATAAAAATTGTAATCTATATTTACTGATAGTTCTCTCAGTCCAAGAATTAAAGAACATAAATCCCTACCAAATTTTAGAAAAGAGAACTATATATATATATATATATATATATATATATATATATATATATATATATATATATATATATATATATATATATATATATGTGTGTGTGTGTGTGTGTGTATGTGTGTGTGTGGATGGTGTACTTGTGTGTGTGGGGGTGTTTCTTTTTTAGGGTAATACATTTCGAGCTTTGGCATTCATTTTTCACGGTTACTACGAATTACTTAGAACCTCTATCCAGTTATGGCATGCTACTCGAGACGTGTCAGAAATTTTGTGAAAAATATTGAATAATTCCACCCCGTCTTCCAAGCTTATAACTCCTCGAAAAATATAATTCAAGCCCTAATTTTTTTTTTCAATTAACGGAGAAGCAAGACCCAAGGTTTCATTAAAAAAAAAAAGAAAAAGTTTTAAACTTCGGACTTTACAGGTAAATTTCTAAAAAAAACACTACTTTTTTGAAAAATTTGAATATATTATTTATTGATCTTCAATTTGTGATATAAAACTTTGTAAAGTAAATTAATTATTTACTTTTTAATAGACATTTAAAAATGGGGGGGGGGATGCGTGAATTAAAAAAAAAAAACAAAAAAAAAGTTTGTCTAAAATATTATATTCGGTTTATTGGAAAGAGCATAAAATTTCACATTGACCCTGAAAATATCGTAAAAATTGAATCAATAGAAAAATTTTGATAGATTTTTAAAGTTTAAAAATTGAAAAATACTGAACTCGTAAAATTCAATTAAGGTCTTTACTGTTTAAAAAAAATGCTATTACTTTTTATACAACTTTAATAGTTTATTTTGGAAGTATAATCCATAAAGAAAATAAACAACCCACTTTTAAAAGAGAAATTATGAGGTTTTTATATTTTATTCGCAGTTTCGTGTTAGGGGTATCAAAAATTCCTACAAAAATTTTTATACACCTACAGCATCACTCCTTTTTTAATGGCGAATTCTGATACTCCTAATGCTACTCCCGTGAAGTAAATAAAGGGTTCCGGGTAAATTTTTACAACGTGCCCCAGTGTATTATACACCCCACCAACCTCCTCATGTTAAAAAACAGCTTTCGGAATAAACACCACCCCCAACCTCAGAAACCGTTCTTAACATTGGGAGGTTGGGGGGTATTCTGAAAGCCGTTCTTAATATGGGATGGTTGGGAGGGGGGTTATACAACGCTGGGGCAGGTCGTAAAAAATACCGGACTCCGTTCGAAATTCCGTCCAAATTTCCTTCAACAAGATACACCTGAAGAAGCTCGGAGGCCACATTGACCAAAACGTTGTGAAAATGGCACTCAAGATGAGAACAGTAGTCCGAAGAATATAAATAATACGAATAACCAATCCTCATCTCAAAAATTCTGAATCATAAGAGAATTTTTTTTTTTTTTTTCACAGACTTTTATACAGAAGGGACGAATGGTGTTTTACACCGGCGGTGATAATGCACTTTTCATGTTTCAATTTTGAAAAAAAAAAATTTACATATAAATCTTGCTTTTTCCCATTTTTATATTTCATTTTATTTAATTCTTTTCAGTTTCCACGGTTTTTCGTTAAGAATTTTTATTCTTAAAGAAGAAAACAGAAAAAAGATTTCTTGACGACGAAGAAATTGAAAAATAGCAAAGAAACATTTTGACAAAAAAAAAAAAAAAAATGCAGATTTTATGAATGTTTTGCAGAAAGTCAGCGACGTTTCTTCCTCGTATGACAATTGAATTCCACCAATTTTTGAAGGTAAGTCGGCTCAAATGATGAATTGTTTTAGAATTTGAATCGAACTAAACCTGTAATAATTTTTTTACGTTCAAGAAAAAAAATTGGGTTTGTATTACTGTACACATAGATTCGAAAAAGTTGTCAAAAAACAAATATATAACAAATGTTATCAAAGGCAAGATAAGTTACTTTTCTACCAAACTGGATATGTTTTTAGTGTTTTTATTTAATGTATCACTAGGTGTATCAGAATTTTTGTAGGAATTTTTGACACCCATAACACGAAACTGCGAATAAAATACAAAAAACTCGTAATTTCTCTTTTAAAAGTGGGTTGTTTATTTTCTTTATGGATTATACTTCCAAAATAAACTATTAAAGTTGTATTAAAAGTAATAGAAATATATATATTTTTTTTAATAATGAATTTTCCGAACTCAATATTTTTCAATTTTTAAACTTTAAAAATCTATCAAAATTTTTCTATTGATTCTATTTTTACGATATTTTCAGGATCAATGTGAAATTTTATGCTCTTTCCAATAAACCGAATATAATATTTTAGACAAACATTATTTAAAAATCCATGCCTCCCCATTTTCAAGTGTCTATTAAAAAGTAAATAATTAATTTACTCACCAAAGTTTTATATATCACAAATTGAAAATAAAAGATCATTAAATAATATATTCAAATTTAAAACAAAAAAGGGAACAGTTTTTTGGAAATTTACCTGTAAAGTCCGAGGTTTAAAACATTTTTTTAAACCACGTTATTTGTATATATATATTTTTTTAATAAAACCTTGCTCCTTGCCCCTTTAATTGAAAAAAATTAGGGTTTGAATTACATTTTTCGAGTAGTTATAAGCTTGGAAAGACAGGGGGTCAAATTATTCAATATTTGTGAGAAATATTTCCATTGTGAAATTTTATGCTCTTCCATTCTAGACAAGGGTTTTTAAAAATTTTCCAATGAACCGAACATAATCTTCTAGACAAGGTTTTTTTTTTTAATTCACCCCCCCCCATTTTGAAATGTCTATTAAAATGAAAATCATTAATTTTCTCACCTCAGATATAAATTGAAGATAAAAGATCAATAAATAAAATAAACAAAAAACAACAAAAAAATAGTTATTTGCAAATTTACCTGTAAAGTCCAAAGTTTAAAATCTTTTTTTAAAAAACGTTGAATTTTTTTTTTATGTGAAACCTTATAATCTTATATTGCACTGAAAGTTTCGTTTTATTACGACAATTATTTCTATTTTATTCAATGGTTTTTTTTTTTTAGATATTAAAACAAAAAAGAATTCACTCCATAAAATATATAAATTCAAAAACTCATGCATTTCTTTGAGAAAAGAAAAATAATAAATTCCTCGACTGTTTTTTTTTTTTTTTAAAGACAAAAACTTATAAGTAAAATGTGAGTACTTTTCACCTATAATGACACATCTTTCTTCACGCACAAGGCTAGATGGCTAACGCAAACGTGTGTTTTTAATGTCCTTCTGTAGGTGTATCAGAATTTTTGTAGGAGTTTTTGACACCCCTAACACGAAACTGCGAATAAAATATAAAAAACTCGTAATTTCCCTTTTAAAAGTGGGGTGTTTCTTTTCTTTATGGATTATACTTCCAAAATAAACTATTAAAGTTGTTTTAAAAGTAATAGAAATATTTTTTTTTTATTTTCTAAAAAACAGTAATGAATTTACGAACTCAATATTTTTCACTTTTAAAAAGTGAAAAATATTGAAAAATATTGAGTTCGTAAAATTCATTACTGTTTTTTAAAAAATAAAAAAAAAATATTACTTTAAAATCTATCAAAATTTTTCTATTGATTCAATTTTTACGATATTTTCAGGGTCAATGTGAAATTTTATGCTCTTTCCAATAAACTGAATATAATTTTTTGACAAGCGTTTTTTTTTAATTCACGCCCCCCCATTTTGAAATGTCTATTAAAAAGTAAATAATTAATTTACTCACCAAAGTTTTATATATCACAAATTGAAGATAAAAGATCAATAAATAATATATTCAAATTTAGAACAAAAAAAGAAGTGTTGTTTAGAAATTTACCTGTAAAGTTTGAAGTTTAAAACCTTTTTTTTTTAAATCACGTTTTGTTTTTTTTTGTTTTTTATGAAACCTTGGTCCTTGCTCCTTTAATTGAAAAAAATATTAGGGTTTGAATTAAATTTTTCGAGTAGTTATAAGCTTGTAAAGACAGGGGGTCGAATTATTCAATATTTTTCACAAAGTTTCTGACACACCTAGTTCTTCTGTTCATCCGTAGTTCAAAACAAAATAAATGGCAGGTTCAGCGTTTGGCTAAATGCCATAACAATGTTTACATAATGACGTCTTTTTCAAATAGTTGTTTAAAAAAATTCATTTATTTAAAAATACATGGAATTTAAAATATAAATATGGATAAATTCTTAACAATGAGGAATGGAAGTACCCATTGAATAGTATTTTTTATAGGTAAGTGATTTTTTGGAATTTATATATACATATATTTTATCGAAGCAAGTTAAAATATGTTGATTTTCTTTAAATCTTTTTTAAAGAAAACCGATTTAAAAAAACAAATATTGCATAATTTGCTATTAAACCTGTTATTTTTTTTTAAATTTGGTCTGTGCGCCTTTAATTGAAAAAAAAATAGGGTTTGAATTACATTTTTCAAGTAGTTATAAACTTGGAAAGATAGAAGGTCGAATTATTCAATTTTTTATCACGCATTTTTAATGTTGGTTTCTGACACTGCTATATATTAGGTGAGTTTCTAACAGAAATTGGTAACTGTTTGATGGACTGACTTTATAGTGTGGGTTTGTTGTTCATACATATTAAGATAAAAACGAAATGTAAGAAGCCCCCAGACGTACCCCTCCACCATACTGTATACCGATACTCTATTGCTGACTGGGATAGCTTCCGTACATTCATATCTGATTTACCTCTGCACTCCATGTTTAAAAAGGATGTGTCCTCTATAGTATCAGATCTGACCGAATGGTTAATTGTAGGCATAGACCAATTCATACCATCTAAATAATTCCAACAAAAACTTAACAGCCAGCCATGGTTCTCCCCAGAATGTGCTGCTGCTATCGCGCACAGAAATCACTTTTTCCATAGCTACCAACGTAATAGATGCACTGAGACTAAAGCTGCTTTCAGGACTGCCAGCAACCACTGTAAAAGAGTAATAAAAAATGCAAGAGAGCTATATGCCCAGTCTGTTAAATCCAAGGTAGCTGATCAGCGGCTTGGTTCCCACCAGTTTTGGCAAATAACAAATAGGATCCTGAACAGAAGTGTATGTTCTATCCCAACCATTATCAATGGACCAGAAGTCATCTCGTCAGCGTCAGACAAGGCCAAACTATTTGCAAAGAACTTTGCAGCTAATTCCACCCTATGCGACGAAGGCCATCAACTCCCCATATTTCCTCCTATAACACAGAACAAGCTAGGTAACATACAAATATCCGTGCATGAGGTCGCCAAGCTAATCAAGAACCTAGATTCCAGTAAAGCAACTAGCCCTGATGGCATCCCAATTATAGTGTTAAAAAAGCTTCAACCAGAACTTGCTCCCATACTTACGAAACTATTTAAGCGCTGCCTTAAGGAGAAGTGCTTTCCGACTCCCTGGAAGACCTCATCAGTTTGCCCTGTATTTAAGAATTCAGGTGATAAGTCATCTCCCTCTCAGTACAGACCTATAAGTCTCCTGTGACAAAAGCCTTTGACAGATCTGACATTTTTCTTCTGGATATCACACTTAAAATTAAGTGTCTGAGAAATTTCTGGTGTACTCTCTCCATGACCTTTATGTGTGTGTGTGTGTGTATATACATATATACACACACACACACAAATACCTAACCCTTAAATTATCACCCCATTAGCCTCCACCAAAATATTTGAGTCCATAAATTAATCAAGCTCTAGTCCATCACCTTACAGTTGCTAAACTTTTTACCAACCAACAGTATGGATTTAGGCAAGCCCCTTCCACACCAGATATCCTAACTGTAATCTCTGAATGTATATACCATTCGCTGGGCAAAGCAAGGGAGGGTAGAGTGGTAGCCCTAGACATATCTAAGGCTTTTGACAGGGTATAGCATGATGGTCTTCTAAGGAAAATAAGATCATATGGTATCACTGAACGAATACTTAATATAATTAAATCTTTCTTAAGTAAGAGTAGAATTCAAGTTGCCCTCAACAGCCGTACATCTAAACAATATGATATAAATGCAGGAGTTCCTCAGGGGTCTATCCTTGGCACTTTATTATTCCTAATATTCATGAATGATCTCCCTGATAACATTGTCTCTGAGATGGGTATATTTGCCGATGACACCACGCTCTATAGCAGGCACGAGGGGAAAACAGATGAGCACATATCTAAGGAAATGGCAGAAGCAATAGAGAATGATCTCCAATCTGTAGTGGAATGGGGACATAAATGGATGGTCATATTCAATGCTGCCAAGACTAAGCTTCTTCTTTCATTCAAAAATTAAAAGAAACCTTTTCTAACATCAATAGCAATGGCCAAAGACACATTACCTGAAAGTACTTTTTTTAAACTCCTTGGCCTAGTGTTCACAGGAAACATGAGTTGTAACAAATGCATTGAGAGCATTGCCAAGGCCACTGTGAAGAAGGTGGGCTCTCTCTACCATGCTAGAAAGCTACTTATGCTTAAAAGTATCCTTATAAAGTCACCATTCGCCCATGTATGGAGTATTGTTGTCACATTTGGGCTGGTGCATCTGCTACTAGTCTCTCACTCCTAGACAAGGTTAAAAAAAGAGTAAGCAACCTGATAGACCCTGAACTATACAAATTCAGGTTTAAGATGTTCAAAATTAGGGACTAATGAATACAACGAGTTTCTAGAAGTGTAAGCCATGTTTAGTTTCAGAACAGTTTCCGATGGTTCGTTGTTCTAAACAAGTCTCGAGAGTATTTGATGAAAGATCTTACTTGATAACAAAAAGTTAAGCAGAGGGAATATGGTGAAGAAAAGGGTGATTTCACGTGAATGGATAATCTGGTGTAAGGTAAAGTATCCAATGACGGTAAAATCCAAAAATGTAAATCCAAGAAAGTTAATTAAGTTTCCATTCACACAAGTAAAATCCAAGGAAATCGCGTAATTGAAAGATGGTCCAAAATAAAGGCCGAAATCCGTGGAATATTTATATTGTGAACCAGTTTGATTTTTCTTTTGTACTATTTTTTGTTTTTTGTTTTTTGTTTGTGTATTTTAATGCTTGCAAAGGAAAAAAATTGTTACTTATTGTAAATAAAATTTCTTTTTCCTCCCCTTTTAATTTCATCCTTTTATTTTTTGTGCAGGCTATTAGTTTCACATTGAATTTATCTGAAAAGAGGATAAATGTCTGCAATATATGTGTATATAGATAGATAGTCTAGAAGTGTAAGCCATGTTTAGTTTCAGAACAGTTTCCGATGGTTCGTTGTTCTAAACAAGTCTCGAGAGGTGACTGGTTTGCAGTAGACAGCACAGTTTCTGATGGTTCGTTGTTACACACAAGTCCTGAGAGGTGACTGGTTTGCAGTAGACAGTTCCACAGAGCAAAATATTCTTACCGTGTCGAGACGAAAAAAAACATGCGAAATTGCTACGGAAAAGGTTTAATATTTATGGAGCAATTCTGGTTTCTGATTGGTTGGTAGCAGAACGTGAATTAATTTGATTCATCAGTTCCTAGCAATAATCGTTTATAAATAGAATCACCCGACTGTGTGGGATCATACCTCCATTATGAATCAAAAATATTGCAACACCCCCTCTATTTTTTTATAATGGGGAAGTCCCTTGTGTTTGTTCTGCTCAAAAATAAATCTATATATATATAAGAATGTAATTCTTGGTTCGTTCAAAATTGATACAACCATATTTCTACATTACCAATTTATTTGAAATTTTCAGACAACCCATCTTTAGAGTCGAGGGATGTTTCTATGTTATTAAAATAAATTTACATTGCTAATTGATAAAATATTAAATAAAATAAATATATTTTTCATAAGCCGTTAGTATGAACCTGTTTTGTTGATAGAAATGAACTTCCGGTTCGATTCATTTCACACACCACGATTTGACGAAACGAATTAGAAGATTTCATTTTCTGTTTACTCGATAAGTAAAAATAAAAACATAATTCATTTGTTTATCTTCCAAATTTTTTAATTTAAACATTTTTTCTTTATTATATCAGGCAAAAAGAAGTTTGTCGCTTGCTTTTTGAGTCGAAGCCGTTTTTTTTGTTTTTTGTTTTTTGTTTTTATTTTTCGATATAAGACAATATGAACTTTTTTATTATTAACACTATAAATTGTTTGGTAAAAGTACAGGTTTTTTTCGAAGAAATTTTACGGATTGGTAACGTGCTTAAATAATATTTGGTGATAATGCAGAGAGTGGTCTGCGCTATTTTTTAAATCGTATTTCCACGTTTAATTAAAGTTTTATTATATGTTTTTTTTTTCAATTGTAAGGTTAAAATACAGATTAGGTAGGAAACACCCTCCCCTCCCCATTTTAAGAATGGCTTTTTAGATAATAACATTATTTCAGCACCGATCACTCTCTGCATGAGTACCATACTTTCGCTAACAATTTAATAAACAAAACATGGTACTTATGCAGAGAAAGTACCGTGCTAAAATAATGTTATTTAGAAAGCCATTCTTAACATGGGGAGGACGTTTTGTAACTATTCTATACTTTCACCTAACAATTTAATAAACAAAAGATGGTACTTATGCAGAGAAGGTACTGTGCTGAAATAATGCTATTAAGAAAACCATTTTTAACATGGGAAAGGGAGGGTGTTCGGTAAGTATTTTATACTTTCACCTAACAATTTAATAAACAAAAGATAGTACTTATGCAGAGAAAGTACCATACTGAAATAATACCGTTATTTAGAAAACTATTCTTAACATGGGAGGGAGTTTTGCATCTATTCTATACTTTCACCTAACAATTTAATAAACAAAAATAGATATTACGTATGCATAGAAAATAATGTGCTGAAATAATGTTATTTAGAAAGACATTCTTAACATGGGGACGATATTTTGTAACTATTCTGTCCTTTCACCTAACAATTTAAAAACAAAACATGGTACTTATGCAGAGAAGCTACCCTGCTGAAATAATTACGTTATTATTTAGAAAGCCATTCTTAACATGGGAATAGGGGTGTTTTGTAACTATTCTGGACTTTCACCTAACAATTTAATAAACAAAAGTTAAACTTAAGCAGACAAGGAACAGTACTGAAGCATTAACATTATTTGGAAAGCCATTCTTAACATGGGGAGGGAGGATGTTTTCTAACTATTCTGTACTTTCGGTGCTAATGCACAGTGATCCGCGCTATTTTTTAAATTGTATTTCACGTTTAATTAAAGTTTTATGTTTTTTATTCAATTGTAAGGTTAAAGTACAGAATAGGTTCAAACTCCCCTCCCCTCTCCATGTTAAGAATGGCTTTTTAAATAATAACGTTATTATTTCAGCACGGATCACTCTCTGCATGAATACCGATTAACGTTTTGTTGTTTGCTTTTTTTACCGTATTTGTGAGTTTTTTTTTTAAGAAAACCTTTTTTAACAAAAATTGAAAGTAGACGTTTTTTCTTTTTTTTTCTTTTACAGAAGTTGTTTTTATATAAGAAAATATGAATGCTTTTTCTTTATTAAAGAAATTGGGTACTTATTGATCCATGCTGAAATAATAACGTTATTATTGAAAAAGCCATTCTTAACATGGGAAGTAGAGGGTGTTTTGTACCTATTCTGTACTTTAACCTTACAAGTGAATAAAAAAATAGTAAATTTTCCGATTAGGTCCACCTCCACAATTTTCTTTTAAATGACGAAGTTTTCAGCCATGTTGAATACGAAAATCGCATTGAAATTTTGCAGAAATAAGTAGTTATCGAGATATAAAAAGTAGTATAATGCATTGTAATCCCTGGCAGCCATCTTTTTTACACGCTTGCGCATGTCATAAACAAATCTACGCACATAACAAAGATGGCCGCCAAAGAATACAATGCATAAAACAACTACTTATATCTCGATAACTACTTACTTCTGCAAAATTTCAATGCGATTTCCATATTCAGCATAGTTGGAAACCTTTTAAAAGTCATTTAAAAGAAAATTGTGGAGGTGGACCTAATCTGAAAAAATACCAAAAAAACATAAAACTTTAATTAAATTTGGAAATACGATTTAAAAAAATAGCACGGATCAGTAAGTGCATTAGCACCCATTAATCGGCTAACGTGACCTTATTGCCAAATAAGATCTGGCTACAATGTTGAACGCGCCGTTCACATTGTTTGTTTGTTTTTTTTTTTCAAGTTAAATTCAACTTTCACAATATCTTTTTATTTTTTTATAATTTCACAATATCTTTTTTTAATAATAAATTGTTAGTTAAAAAAGCACAGAATAGTTACAAACCACCATCCCCTCTCTATGGTAAGAATGGCTGAAAAAAATATTAGGTACTCATGTAGAGAGTGATCCATGCTGAAATAATAACATTATTTAAAAAGCCATTCTTAACATGTAGAGGGGAGGGTGTTTTGTACCTATTCTGTACTTTAACCTCACAATTGAATAAAAAAACATATCATAAAACTTTAATTAAACTTGGAAATACGATTTAAAAAATAGCGCGGATCAGTAAGTTCATTAGCACCAGAAATTGTTAGGTGAAATACAGAAAGGTTTCTACCAAGAAAACCATTATTTTTTTTTTTTTTTTGCTATTCTTACCAAGGGGAGGGATGGTGTTTTGTCACGATTCTGTGCTTTCAACTAACAATTTATTAAAAAAACAAAAAGTAAATTTTCACATTAGGTCCACCTCCACAATTTGCAACATGGGTAGGTTGGGGGTGTTTATTCTGAAAGCCGTTCTTAACATGGGGAGAATGGTGGTATTTATTCCAAAAACCGTTTTTAAAAAACGAAAGACGGGTAAAAGGTTAAAACATGTGGTTAGGCATGGGTGTTGTTTATTCCAAAAGCCGTTCTTAATATGGGGAGGTTGGGAGTGTTTATTCATGGCCGTCAGTGAATTATAGTGCATAGTACAGGTCTTTATATCTCGAAAACTAATTGCCTCTGTAAATTTTAAATGAGATTTTCTTATTCAGCATAGTCAAAAATTGTGGAGGTGGACCTAATGTAAAAAAAAATACCCTCCCTCAAAAAAGATATCGTAAAATTTAAATATAAGCACGGTACTAAAAATAAAATTAGACAGAAAAATACACCTTTGGGTTTGTATGTGCACAAAGACTTGAAAAAGTTGTCAACAAAAACAAATATATAACAAGTAAATATTTTCAAAGGCAAGATAAGTTACTTTTCTACCTAATTGGATAATTTTTAGTGTTTTTATTGGGTTTGTACTACTGTACATATAGATTCGAAAAAGTTGTAAAAAAATAAATGTATAACAAATATTATCAAAAGCAAAATATGTTACTTTATTACCAAAATGGATAATTTTTCTGTTTTTTTTAATGTAAAATGTTTATTCGGCTTGAAAAACGCAGCGTTTATTGCTATATTTGAAAATTACAAATGGCGGCAGACTGTGTTAAACACATTATGTTTGGGAAAATGAGTTAAAACTAAAAACTATACAAAATACTGTTAAAAACCACCGAATACATGTCTGCCTATGTCACGGTAACATATATTGAGTGAGTTCCTGACAGTATTTTGTATAGTTTTTTTAACTCATTTTCCCAAACTTAACGTGTTCAACACAGTCTGCCGCCATTTGTATTTTTCAAATATACAGATAAACATACATGTTTTCGAACCGATTAAACATTTTACACTAAATAAAAACACTAAAATCTTATCCAGTTAGTTAGAAAAGAAACTTACCTTGCCTTTGATAACATTTATTTGTTATATTTATTTTTCAACAACTTTTTCGTTTCTGTGTTTAGTAATACAAACCCGTTTTATTTACTATAACATTTAGTCAGCCCGAAAAACAGTGTTTATCAGTGTATTTGAAAAATACAAACGGTGACAGACACTGTTGATGATGTTAAGTTTGAGAAAATGATTTAAAACTAAAAAACTATACAAAATACTATCAGAAACCCACCGAATATGCCAACCAATCTCACAATAACATATAATCAGTAGGTTTCTGACACTGTTTTGTATAGTTTTTAACTGATTTTCCCAAACTTAACGTATTCAACAGAGACCGCGACCATTCATCTTTTTCAAATATATAGATAAACACTGAGTTTTTTGAGCCGATTAAACATTTTACATTAAATAAAAACACTAAAAAATTATCCAGTTAGATAGAAACGTAATTTACCTTACCTTTGCTTTCATTTATTCGTTTTTGAACAACTTTTTCGAATCTGTGTATAGTAACACCCCCCCCCCCCTTACCCAAATATTAATTAAAAACTGACATTTTTGAATACAATAAAAAAGAAAACTATTTAGCGTTTCAATGGTTTAGCAACTTTTGGCTTAATCCACTGAATGTTGGTCGAGCCCAAGCCATGATTTATGGTAACTCCCGAGGATCCAGATCCAGTTCTGCAAGAGTACCATTTTTTTTTTCATTTTTGCCTTTTTTTTTTTTTTTTTTTTTACTTTTTGGAGTGGATTGCTGTACTAAGAATATAAGAAACATGCATTTTCTCTTTTTATTAGAATTTTCCGTTACACCAAATTAAGCCACAGCAACGTGTGGCAAGGTACAGTTAGTACATATATATTTAAGTATTCAATTATACATAACAAACATTAGAAATCATTTGGATCTTAAAATTTTAGCATGTAAAAAGACGCCATTTTTAATTGTGTTCAAATATCAAAACAGATATGTGTACAGAGAAGAGAAATAAAAGAAATGGAATGTATTTTAACCTTAAAAAAAGGGATGGGTATGTGAAAAAGAAGCCATTTCTTAAATTTGATTATGTAAAAATTATTGTAAAAAAAAGAAAAGAAAAAATATACATAAAAATAAACAGACATGCAATATGTACCCGTTTAAAGAGTGTTTTTTTTTGTTAATGAAAACAATGCAAAAAAAGATGCAATATGTACCCGTTTAGAGTTTTTTGTGTTTGTTTTGTTTTTGTTTTTTGTTTTTTTTTGTTAATTAAAACAATGCAAAAAAAAATAGAACATTTTTGAAAAATAAGAAAGAAAACTAATGTGCACAAAAATAAATAAAAGTCAATTGTAATTTCTGCGCGCCTTTAAATAAGCATGTAAAAGGTATTTTGTCGAAAAGTAAAATTACAAAGAGGTTTTTAAAAAAGTGACTTTAAAAAAAAAATTTTTTTTTGTTTTATTTCAACAAAAGTATTAGTTACGCATTAGTAGGTTAAAGTGTTAATACAAATAAAATGGATACAGTTTAACGTCTTGTCTAGGACTATTTTTTTTTTTTTATATATATAGAAATTTATATACATACAGGGCCGTGAAAAAAAAAATTATTCAGTCGAATCCCCCAACAAGTTTTGAGAAAAAACGCTTTAGCTTTATTCTTGTTGCGGGTTTTGTGAATACATCAGGAATATTTTGTTCTGATGATATGTAATTCAAAATAATGGATTCTTTTTTCACTCGTTTTTTATGAAATGGTATTTTATATCTATATGCTTAGATCTTTGGTTGATCATCATGTTCTGTGCTAAGACTATACTGGCTTGATTATCACAATTAATTACTATGGGGGTTTTAGTTAATTCTGACTATTTTATAGTCTTTAGGATATTTTTAAGGTAGAGTGCTTCCTAGGTCGTATGTGTGATCGCGATAAATTCTGCTTCACACATAGAGAGAGATACAATCTGTTGCTTTTTAGATTTCCATGAAATAATAGGCCCATTTTCTGAAAGTCTGAAGCAATTTCCAGATATACTTTTTTGATCTTCATCATTTTTTCAATCTGAATCCAAAAACCCTTCTAATTTTAGGGGATTTCTTGATTTTCTAAATACTAATTTCTGTTCTTTAGTTCCTTTTAAATAACGCAGGACTTGTTTAGCTCTGTTTAAATCCTTCATTGTCGGTCGTGATAATTTTTGTGATAGTTTTGTTACTGTATAGCATATGTCGGGCCTGGTTGCAGTCATTAAATATACAAGACTACCTATAATTTCTCAGTATTGTTTATCATTTATTATTTCAGATTCTGTGTGTATATTTTTTATTAATATCATTTTCGACCGGTGTAGAGCGTTTCTTGCACTCTCCCATTCCAAATTTTAATAGTATTTTGTCGATGTATCTCGATTAATTCATCATAACAAGTCCTTTGCTTTGAATAAATTCTATCCCCAAAAACCAGGATATTTTGTCAAGATCGGTCATTTTGAATCTTTTACTTAATTTGTTCTTAACATCAGTTAACATTATGTCACAATTTGATGCAATTAAAATATCATCCACCCACAAAACCAAAATCAGTAGTTTATCGTCTTTGTGTTGGGTATATAAACAGAGGTCTACAGCACATTGTCTAAATTGTTGTTTAATAATATAATCATGGAATACTGTGTTCCAACACTGAGCACTCTGCTTTAGACCATATAATGACTTGTTAAGTCGCCACACGCTATTTTTATTTTTCATTATAAATCCCTCTGGAAGGGTAATATAAATTTTACAGTCTATTTGGGCATTCAAATAAGCATTTTTTACGTCCATTTGATGGATGTTTAGGTCATATTGCGATGCGATTTACAGTAAAATTCTGATTATCGTTAGGTTTGTGGTTGGTGAAAACATAGAAAAATATTCTATACCGTAAATCTGAGAGTATTATTATTTGATAGTACCCTTTAGCAACAAATCTTGCTTTGTACTGTTCTACGCCTGATGCTGTAGTCTTTTTTGTAAAGACCCATCTTGTAGAAATAACATGTTTATCTTTTGGGAGAGGCACTACCGCATAGGTATCATTTTCGGTTAAGGCATCTATTTCTTTTTTCATGGCAATTTTCCATTCATCACAATGTTCTGAATTGCTTTGTTAAAGCTTTTTGGTGCATTTTCCATTGAATAGCAATAGTCGATTTGATAATCTTTTATATTGTCGACCACAAAATAATTGGGTCGCCTTCTATTTCTTTTGGGATATCTTTCGACTTTATCATCATCATCATCATCATGGACACTCTTGTCTCCGTCATTTTTATTGTCTTCGTTTGTTTTAATTATTTGAGAAAATATAATTTCATCTCCTTCATATGACGGGTTTTCATCTGTAAAATTAAACGTGTCTGTGAATTTTAAACATCAGATTCTTTTTATTTTATTTTTTTCTGGAAAAAAATACTAAATTGGTTGGACTGATTTTATCGTATCCAAGAAATATACCTCTGTCGGCTTTAATATTCAATTTACTCTTTTTCTCTATATATGCGAAGCAAGTTGAACCAAATATATACATTCTGCTTGAATTTGTTTTTTTACCACAGAAAGATTCATATGGAGTTTTAGATAGTGTTTTGTTAAAACACCTGTTACGTATATAGGCTGCTGCCATAAGTGCGTACATCCAAAGGTTTTTGGGGAGTTTTGATTCAATGAGTAGGTATCGTGCCATTTCAAAAAGTGTCCACCACGCTCTTTCAGCAGTTCCGTTTTGGTGTGGCGATCTAGGAGCTGATGTTTCATGCTTGATACAATGGTTAATTAGTAAAAGTTCAAAGTCTTTATTAGTGAATTCCGTACCGTTGTCAGAGCAAATACACTTGACTTTACTGTAGGGAGCCATGTCGGCTAGATATTTTTTAGTTGCTAGCAGGGTATCAGATTTGTTCTTTAAAAAGTAAACCATTATTAAACCTGAATGGTCATCTACGAAATTCAACACATATCTATGATGTTCTCTGGCCATCGGTTCCACGGGACCATTCAAGTCAATGCACCATTGATAGGATTTTTTTGGCCTTCTTGTCTGGTATCTTGCTTTGATAGTTTGTCATTTTCACTTGCGTACAGACGTCGCAGTTGAAGTTTTTTGATGTTTGTATTTTCATTCCATCAACTACAGTCGGCAACTTTTTGATATCAGGAATATTGCAATGTCCAAGAATTTTATGCCATGTCTGTAGATCATGGCAGGTGGTTTTCAATCGGACTACGCTATTTAAATAATATAGTCTTCCATTTTCTTTAATGTCGAATACAGTTCCATTCGGGTATACCAGTTTTGATTTATTGATTTATTGTGGCTAAAGTTTATATTTGCACATTGTTTTGTGGCAGCTTGTACAGAAAATATATTTGTTCAAATTTTGGGATTAGAAGAGCGTTTTCTAGAATACAGAAACACACTTCACCTTTATTGTTCTTTAGCGAGATTTTAGCATCGCCTCTTTTCAAAACGATATCATTGACTTGACTCCTGTCAGCTAGTTCTACAAAATGATTTTGTGACTTAAAGTTGGGATCAAAATTGATAAAATCAGATTCCTTTGTAATCACATGTGCCGTGGCCCCACAATCAACAAGAAAATTATTATTGTTTGTTGAAGCATTAAACGTACACGAAAATAAAAATGTATGTTCGCTAACAGAGATCTCCACATTTTTAATGGAGTTGCCATTTTGAGTCCTGTATCTACATTGGAAACTCTTGTGATTAGGTCGTCCTAAGTTTTAAAATAATATTTATTAAAAGGAAAAGGCTAGAATCGAACCCAGTATTCCAAGGTTTAAAGTATGTCCAAGGATGGAGTACTGCTGCCACATCTACCAGAGTCCAGTTTTGACCAGGAATATATCTATGGAATGCGTACATCAAATCTGTTGCCAGGGATGCTGGGAAAATGGTGGGATCCTTCTACCGCTCCAGAAGATATCTCATTACTGATGCAATTCTCTATCTTTATAAAAGTCAAGTACGTCCAAGGATGGAGTACTGCTGCCACATCTGGGCAGGAGCTGTTAAAAACAGCCTATCCTGCATTGACAGAGTACAAAATAGACTTTGTGGCTTAGTGGGGTATGTCATTTTCTCTTCCCTGCAACCCTCTTCCACAGAAGAGACGTTGCGAGCCTGTCTCTGTTTTATCGTTATTTCCATGGCAGGTGCTCGTCTGAGCTCCAATCTTTAGTCCCCCCTCGCCAATCTTTCACGATAAACGCCCGTTTAGCTGAAGCCACTGTCAAAAATTTCCCCTACTCTTTATCTGTGCCAAAGCCAAAACGTAGATTCCATGTAAAACGCTTCTTTCTTAGAAGTTCACGCCTGTGGAACTTTGTTCCGGTTGCCAGTTTCCCACCTGACTACAACCTGGATGTCTTCAAGTCCAACATAAACAAATTCCTGATGTAACTTTTTAGATCATTGATTACCTGATATGTCTGTAGGGAGTTCTGGTTTATAGAGCGATCTTGGTTATCTGAAGACTGTTGATTGTGAGACCAATTATTGTGAAGGTTGTGTCTGATTACTCGAAGATTGAAGGTGTTGCATGGTCATCGTTTGTTTTTTGGACAGTGTAATAAACACAACAAGAAAGCATATTTTACGAGTACATTTACGAAGATATTGAATGAAGTACACTGAAACAGATAATATTTATTTGCATGAAATATACATACAAAACGTAGAGCATAAATTAAAATCAGTTCAGCACTAGTGTTTGATAACGGTGCCAGGCAATGCTGTTTTTTTTTGTTTTTTTTAAATAATGAAGAACAGACTTTTCGGATCAAGGGAGTTATGGAGAAAAAGCTGCCTGTCAACAGCGGTTGTCCACATTTTTTTGTCGTCGCGACAACCAACCACCCTGGTGCAGTTTTTCTAGATCAACAAAAAATGTTTTCGTTATTGAAACCAAATATACATACAAAAGATAGAGCATGAATTAAGTTAGTGTTAGGGAGAGGTGTCTGGGCAATCAAGAACACAATAAGTCAATCTCAAGAAAGGTAACCTGTAATAGTGTTACGGAGCTGTATCCGGGCAATCAAAAAAACACAATGGGAAATCCCGGGATTTAAAATGAAATATACATACAGAACGTAGAGCATAAATTAACACAACAAGAAAGCATATTTTACGAGTACATTTACGAAGATATTGAATGAAGTACACTGAAACAGATAATATTTATTTGCATGAAATATACATACAAAACGTAGAGCATAAATTAAAATCAGTTAAGCACTAGTGTTTGATAATGCTGCCAGGCAATGCTGTTTTTTTTTTTAAATATTGAAGAACAGACTTTGTAAATAGATGCATCCCATTTTTTGACTGTTTATGTAGAATGACGTATGTTTAATGAAACAAAAGAAAAAATGGAAATTCCGATTGATGCAATGATAATAAAACAGTTCTGCATATTTTTTTGTTATCATCACATCTTTTTTCTCCAGTAACAGTTGGTATAGTAGGATTTGTGGTAAAATTGAAATCAGTTAAGCTCTAGTGTTTGACGATGGAGTTGGTCAATACAGCATTTAAAAAAAAAAATAACAAGGAGGTACATGTATCCTATTTTCTGACCATTGACGTAGAATGATGTATAAACATAGATTCCACAGAGAAATACTGGGTTTTTTAAAAATAATGAAGAACAGACTTTGTAGATAGATGCATCCCATTTTTTGATGTAGAATGACGTACGTTTAATGAAACAAAAGAAAAAAAATGGAAATTCCGATTGATCCAATGATAATAAGTTATGGAGAAAAATCTGTGAACAACGCTTATCTGCATATTTTTTGTTATCGTCGCAAAATCTTTTTTCTCCATAACCACAAGCTCGAATAACAGTTGGAATATTACGAGACCCTACATTTGTGGTAAAATTAAAATCAGTTAAACCCTAGTGTTTGACCATTTAAAAAAATAACAAAGAGGTAGATGCTTCCTATTTTCTGACCATTGACGTAGAATGATGTATAAACATAATAATCGAATAACAGTTGGAATATTAGGAGACGGGTTACCTACAAATGTTAGATTTGTGGTAAAATTAAAATCAGTTAAGCCCTAGTGTTTGACCATTGACGTAGATTGGTGTATAAACATAGATTCCACAAAGAAAGCTTCTTTCTTAGAACTGCATGCCCATGGAACTGTCTTCCGTTTGCCAGCTGACTACAATTTCATTGTCTTCAAGTCCAACGTAAACAAATTCTTGATGAATCGTCTCCCCTAAGTAATCCAATCTACAAAATTTCCACTGCTTAAGTTTACTACGCTATAATCCCATTGACTAATTTATACTCATTAACCCTTATCGTTGAGTGGCTTCTGGGCCTTGATGAGTGGTGATTCTTATGTAAAAAAAAAAAAGTTCAAAGAAATTACAATTCATGCAATGATACTAAAAATGAATGGGTTTGGAGTCAGAGGAGTTATGGAGAAAATGAGAAGTTGTTCACATATTTTTGTCATCGCCACAACCTGCCACTCCTTGTGTTTGTAAGAGTTCACTAAGGTATTCATTCTTACCTTGAGAGAAAGGCGGAAGTAGATGATGACACCTGTTGGGCAAACAATAATTACCACAAGGGCAGGTAACCGGTGTACAGTTTGAGTAATGTGTTAGATTTAAAAGGCATGTGCCCATAATTATATTCATTACATATAGATATTTTATGAATATATTTTTAAAAAAATTTATATTGCTTTCATATTTTTGAATTACAATATTCATTACATATAGATATATTTCATGAATATATTTTTTTTAAATTTTTATATTTTATATTTCTTTAACATTTTTGAATTACAATATTCATTACATATAGATATTTTATGAATATATTTTTTTTAATTTTTATATTTCTTTAATATTTTTGAATTACAATATTAATTACATATAGATATATTTTATGGGTATATATTTTTTTGATTTTTATATTTTATATTTCTTTAATATTTTTGAATTACAATATTCATTACATATAGATATATTTTATGAATATATTTTTTTAATTTTTATATTTTATAATTCTTTAATATTTTTGAATTACAATATTTATTACATATAGATATATTTTATGGGTATATATTTTTTAATTTTTATATTTATATTTCTTTAATATTTTTGAATTATAATATTCATTACATATAGATATATTTTATGGGTATATATTTTTTTAATTTTTATATTTTATATTTCTTTAATATTTTTGAATTACAATATTATTTACATATAGATATATTTTATGAATGTATTTTTTAAATTTTTATATTTTATATTTCTTTAATATTTTTGAATTATAATATTCATTACATATAGATATATTTTATGGGTATATATTTTTTAAAATTTTTATATTTTATATTTCTTTAATATTTTTATAATTACAATATTCATTACATATAGATATATTTTATGGGTATATATTTTTTAAATTTTTATATTTTATATTTCTTAAATATTTTTTAATTACAATATTCATTACATATAGATATATTTTATGGGTATATATTTTTTTAATTTTTATATTTTATATTTCTTTAATATTTTTGAATTACAATATTCATTACATATAGATATATTTTATGGGTATATACTTTTTTTTTAAATTTTATATTTATTTCTTTAATATTTTTGAATTACAATATTATTTACATATAGATATATTTTATGGGTATATATTTTTTTAATTTTTATATTTTATATTTCTTTAATATTTTTTAATTACAATATTCATTACATATAGATATTTTATGAATATATTTTTTTTAATTTTTATATTTCTTTAATATTTTTGAATTACAATATTAATTACATATAGATATATTTTATGGGTATATATTTTTTTGATTTTTATATTTTATATTTCTTTAATATTTTTGAATTACAATATTCATTACATATAGATATATTTTATGAATATATTTTTTTAATTTTTATATTTTATAATTCTTTAATATTTTTGAATTACAATATTCATTACATATAGATATATTTTATGGGTATATATTTTTTAATTTTTATATTTATATTTCTTTAATATTTTTGAATTATAATATTCATTACATATAGATATATTTTATGGGTATATATTTTTTTAATTTTTATATTTTATATTTCTTTAATATTTTTGAATTACAATATTATTTACATATAGATATATTTTATGAATGTATTTTTTAAATTTTTATATTTTATATTTCTTTAATATTTTTGAATTATAATATTCATTACATATAGATATATTTTATGGGTATATATTTTTTAAAATTTTTATATTTTATATTTCTTTAATATTTTTATAATTACAATATTCATTACATATAGATATATTTTATGGGTATATATTTTTTAAATTTTTATATTTTATATTTCTTAAATATTTTTTAATTACAATATTCATTACATATAGATATATTTTATGGGTATATATTTTTTTAATTTTTATATTTTATATTTCTTTAATATTTTTGAATTACAATATTCATTACATATAGATATATTTTATGGGTATATACTTTTTTTTTAAATTTTATATTTATTTCTTTAATATTTTTGAATTACAATATTATTTACATATAGATATATTTTATGGGTATATATTTTTTTAATTTTTATATTTTATATTTCTTTAATATTTTTTAATTACAATATTCATTACATATAGATATTTTATGAATATATTTTTTTTAATTTTTATATTTCTTTAATATTTTTGAATTACAATATTAATTACATATAGATATATTTTATGGGTATATATTTTTTTGATTTTTATATTTTATATTTCTTTAATATTTTTGAATTACAATATTCATTACATATAGATATATTTTATGAATATATTTTTTTAATTTTTATATTTTATAATTCTTTAATATTTTTGAATTACAATATTCATTACATATAGATATATTTTATGGGTATATATTTTTTAATTTTTATATTTATATTTCTTTAATATTTTTGAATTATAATATTCATTACATATAGATATATTTTATGGGTATATATTTTTTTAATTTTTATATTTTATATTTCTTTAATATTTTTGAATTACAATATTATTTACATATAGATATATTTTATGAATGTATTTTTTAAATTTTTATATTTTATATTTCTTTAATATTTTTGAATTATAATATTCATTACATATAGATATATTTTATGGGTATATATTTTTTAAAATTTTTATATTTTATATTTCTTTAATATTTTTATAATTACAATATTCATTACATATAGATATATTTTATGGGTATATATTTTTTAAATTTTTATATTTTATATTTCTTAAATATTTTTTAATTACAATATTCATTACATATAGATATATTTTATGGGTATATATTTTTTTAATTTTTATATTTTATATTTCTTTAATATTTTTGAATTACAATATTCATTACATATAGATATATTTTATGGGTATATACTTTTTTTTTAAAATTTTATATTTATTTCTTTAATATTTTTGAATTACAATATTATTTACATATAGATATATTTTATGGGTATATATTTTTTTAATTTTTATATTTTATATTTCTTTAATATTTTTGAATTACAATATTCATTACATATAGATTCATTTCTTTAATTAAAATCTTTTCAAAAAACACAAATGTTAAGATTATTAAAAACAGTCAAGCATGCATGGTCCCTTGTGAGTGCACAATGAATGAGGCATAAGAAAATGAATAAGCACAGTGATTTGATATAAATGATATAATTCTCATCTGCTTTGATTAAAACAATCTTCCATGTTGCACCTTAGACACTTTTTCTCAGATATCTAATAACAAAAAAAAAGTTAGGATTCTGGTAAAACGCTGGAATCTTCTTACACTGTCGAATCATGGGAGTCTGAAAGTGTACAAATAAAAAAATCTGTGGAGCCTCATTTCCATGTGAAAGTCGATTTCTGAATCTTGTAGCAGACGAAAATTATAACAAGCTGTAGAATAACAGACAACGCAATGGAGTTTCATTCTAAGATTTAATAAACAATTTTATTTGTTATCTTTGTTAGTAGCGTTAGTAGAAGAAAGAAACAGGTTAGTAGGTTGAAATGTTCTTGTGTAAAGATAGATTTAATATATTGCTGTCTTGTTGAAGCGAAAACAGCTCAGTTCACACGTTTTTATAGAATAAGAAAAATATAGAATAAGAAACAACGAAATGGAGTTTCATTATATATTAATAAACAACTTTATTTGTTATCTTTGTTAGTAGCATGTACAAGAGAGAAACAGATTAGTAGGTTAAAGTGTTCTTGTGTAAAGATAGATATAATATATTGCCGGCTTGTTGAGGAGATAATAGTTCAGTTAACACGTGTTTATAGAATAAGAAAAATATAGAATAAGAAACAATGAAACTCCATTTCATTTTATATAAATAAACAACTTTATTTGTTATCTTCGTTAGTAGCGTGTACAAGAGAGAAACGGGTTAGTAGGTTAAAGTGTTCTTGTGTAAAGATAGAATTAATATATTTCTGGCTTGTTGAAGAGAAAACAGCTCAGTTCACACGTGTTTATAGAATAAGAAAAATATAGAATAAGAAACAATGAAATGGAGTTTCATTATATATTACTAAACAACTTTATTTGTTATCTTTGTTAGTAGCTTTGGTAGAAGAGAGAAACGGGTTAGTAGGTTAAAGTGTTCTTGTGTAAAGATAGATTTAATATATTGCTATCTTGTTGTAGCGAAAACAGCTCAGTTCACACGTTTTTATAGAATAAGAAAAATATAGAATAAGAAACAATGAAATGGAGTTTCATTATATATTAATAAACAACTTTATTTGTTATCTTCGTTAGTAGCGTGTACAAGAGAAAGAAACAGGTTAGTAGGTTAAAGTGTTCTTGTGTAAAGATAGAATTAATATATTGCCGGCTTGTTGAAGAGAAAACAGCTCAGTTCACACGTGTTTATAGCTAGCCGTCTCCAGAATGAAGGAAGTCATCTAAAGGAGAAAGAAAGGGCAAAGGTATTTAGGGTGTTGACGTGTGAGTTGTATGGACGAGAACAGTTAAGCTTAAACATGGAAAAATAAAGGACTAGTTGTTAAAACTGGAAAAGAAAAGGACAAGATATTCTAGTAAAAAATATAAAATCTCATTTTAACATTGAATAAATAACTTTATTTGTTATCTTTGTTAGTTGACAAAAGAAACAGGTGAGTAGAGGTTTCTATCAAGATCTGGTTTGGACGTGTGTTAAAAGCACACCAATGTTTTAGTGTCTTTCTGTGCTTCTCCCAGACAAATCAACCCCACATGCATGTCGTGACCACTGCCATGCAGAAGGGCTCTGATGAACGGCGAGTGTCCTGCGCCATATAACTGGACCTCCACTGCCTTGTGGGTCAAGGTTATTTAACCAAAGGCTAAGGGTGAGGTACATACATACGTACATACATTTAAACAAACAGACAAGATTTATATTATAGATGAAACAATGAAAGGAAGTCTCATTTTATCATTTAATAAACAACTTTATTTGTTATTTTCGTTAGTAGCTTTGGTAGAAGAGAGAAACGGGTTAGTAGGTTAAAGTGTTCTTGTGTAAAGATAGAATTAATATATTGCCGGCTTGTTGAAGGAGAGAATAGCTCAGTCCACACGTGCTTATAGCTAGTCTATCCATCTCGATTTTAAGACCATAATCATTTGGGATGTTGACATCAATAATGAGCACAGGTCTTTTCAGCTTATTCCATATTGAAATGTATGGTTTAATAACCTTGTCTATTACGTATCGGCTTATTCCATATTGAAATGTATGGTTCAATAACCTTGTCTATTACGTATCGACTTATTCCATATTGAAATGTATGGTTTAATAACCTTGTCTATTACGTATCGGCTTATTCCATATTGAAATGTATGGTTCAATAACCTTGTCTATTACGTATCGACTTATTCCATATTAAAATGTATGGTTTAATAACCTTGTCTATTACGTATCGGCTTATTCCATATTGAAATGTATGGTTCAATAACCTTGTCTATTACGTATCGACTTATTCCATATTGAAATGTATGGTTTAATAACCTTGTCTATTATGTGTCGGCTTATTCCATATTGAAATGTATGGTTTAATAACCTTGTCTATTACGTATCGGCTTATTCCATATTGAAATGTATGGTTCAATAACCTTGTCTATTACGTATCGACTTATTCCATATTAAAATGTATGGTTTAATAACCTTGTCTATTACGTATCGGCTTATTCCATATTGAAATGTATGGTTCAATAACCTTGTCTATTACGTATCGACTTATTCCATATTGAAATGTATGGTTTAATAACCTTGTCTATTATGTGTCGGCTTATTCCATATTGAAATGTATGGTTTAATAACCTTGTCTATTACGTATCGACTTATTCCATATTAAAATGTATGGTTTAATAACCTTGTCTATTACGTATCGGCTTATTCCATATTGAAATGTATGGTTTAATAACCTTGTCTATTACGTATCGGCTTATTCCATATTGAAATGTATGGTTCAATAACCTTGTCTATTACGTATCGACTTATTCCATATTAAAATGTATGGTTTAATAACCTTGTCTATTACATATCGGCTTATTCCATATTGAAATGTATGGTTTAATAACCTTGTCTATTACGTATCGACTTATTCCATATTGAAATGTATGGTTTAATAACTTTGTCTATTATGTATCGGCTTATTCCATATTAAAATGTATGGTTTAATAACCTTGTCTATTACGTATCGGCTTATTCCATATTGAAATGTATGGTTTAATAACCTTGTCTATTACGTATCGGCTTATTCCATATTGAAATGTATGGTTTAATAACCTTGTCTATTACATATCGGCTTATTCCATATTGAAATGTATGGTTTAATAACCTTGTCTATTACGTATCGGCTTATTCCATATTGAAATGTATGGTTTAATAACCTTGTCTATTACGTATCGGCTTATTCCATATTGAAATGTATGGTTTAATAACCTTGTCTATTACGTATCAGCTTATTCCATATTAAAATGTATGGTTTAATAACCTTGTCTATTACGTATCGGCTTATTCCATATTAAAATGTATGGTTTAATAACCTTGTCTATTACATATCGGCTTATTCCATATTGAAATGTATGGTTTAATAACCTTGTCTATTGCGTATCGGCTTATTCCATATTGAAATGTATGGTTCAATAACCTTGTCTATTACGTATCGACTTATTCCATATTGAAATGTATGGTTTAATAACCTTGTCTATTATGTATCGGCTTATTCCATATTAAAATGTATGGTTTAATAACCTTGTCTATTATGTATCGGCCCAACTGTATCTGTGGAGCCTCATTTCCTTGTGAAAGTCGATTACTGAATCTTGTAGCAGACGAAAATTGCAACAAGCTATAGAATAAGAGAGAACGAAATGGAATTTCACTTTAACATTTAATAAACAACTTTATTTGTTATCCTCGTTAGTAGCTTTGGTAGAAGAGAGAAACGGGTTAGTAGGTTGAAGTGTTCTTGTGTAAAGATAGAATTAATGTATTGCTGGCTTGTTGAAGGAGATAATTGTTTAGTCCACATGTGTTTATAGCTAGTAGCCGCCGGAACAAAGGAAACCAATTACAGGAGAAAGAAAGGGCAAAGGTAGTCAGTGTATTGACATGTTGTCAAGAGTGTGTGTGTGTGTGTGTGTGTGCATGTCGCCAGAACAAAGGAAGCCGATTAAAAGAGAAAGAAAAGGCAAAGTCTTCAGTGTGTTAACGTGTTGTCGTGTGTGTCGGTGTAGTTTCTTTAGCATGATAAAGATGTTCGTTTGGGTACAGCACATGGAAATAAATGTGAGTTAGAAGAGAGCCATTGTGAGCTTGTTGTACTCACGATAGATAGATAGATACAAAGATAGATATAACTGGTTAGTAGGTGGAAGTGTTCCTGTGTCGTATTTACATTTCACAGTCTGTTTTATGGTACCTATTTACTATGCTTCCCCACGGGACAGAGTTAGACACCAGGGTCGTTTTTTAACGTGGAGAAAAGGTACAAAAATAAAAATTGTCTCAGTCGTGAAGGATTTCTCCTCCACCGAAAGAGAACAAGAAATAGAAGTGCAGCATCTGAAGAACAGATACTACACTTTGATCTTGTTTATATATTTTATTGAGAAAGAAAAAATTGAACATAAAAAAACGTACAAAAAATTCAATTCAACAAAATTAGGCACAAGGCCTTAATAGAAATTGGGAGGTGGAGGGTACAGGGTCTTTTTGACTATGTAACAGATGAGACTTTGAAGTCTTACTCTTGACTGGCAACATTTACCAAAATACCTCAATCACTCTGTGGATCTTAATCTAACTAATAACCCCAGCGTTCAATGTAAAATTTAACTATGTACAATTTGTATATTCATTTCTGTATGTTGTGTGTGCATTTTTTTTTTTTTTTGTGTGTGTGTGTGTATGTGTGAGAAATCTTTGATCTTGTCCCGAAGGCCAAGAGAGTTTTCAGAATATTATCTAAATGGATTCTATATCTACTGACAAAGTAAAAGGTTCATTAATTTTCGATCGTACTACTTTACAAAAGAAATCATCATAAAACATTTCTCATTTGTTTCATATTGAAGCTATGCTTTTTTGGACATGTTTGTTATCAGATGAACTGTCAGTTATTTTTGTAAGGGAGAAATTGCTTCATTGCACCAAGAGTCAATTTTGTATTTTAGCCATTTACTATGTGGATGAGCAAGGGATGGGGTATTGGAGGATTATCCGTACGTAAATCTACTACATTCTTTACTATGTTGCTTTATTCTGGCTTGTTGAGAAGAGGACAGCTTAGTCCACACGTGCCTGCAGCCATTGGTATGACGATATCATTCTCAGCCTCACCCATCAACAGTAACGACCCGATATCCTGACCTCGAACAAAGAGTAAAGATAGATTTAATATATTGCTGGCTTGTTGCGAAGAGCACAGCTTAGTCCACATGTGCCTGCAGTCATTGGTATGACGATATCATTCTCAGCCTCACCCATCAACAGTAACGACCCGATATCCTGACCTCGAACAAAGAGTAAAGATAGATTTAATATATTGCTGGCTTGTTGCGAAGAGCACAGCTTAGTCCACATGTGCCTGCAGTCATTGGTATGACGATATCATTCTCAGCCTCACCCATCAACAGTAACGACCCGATATCCTGACCTCGAACAAAGAGTAAAGATAGATTTAATATATTGCTGGCTTGTTGAGAAGAGCACAGCTTAGTCCACATGTGCCTGCAGTCATTGGTATGAAGATGTCATTCTCAGCCTCACCCATCAACAGAAGTTAAAGCACTCTATTCCTTCATGTAACGACCCGATATCCTGACCTCGAACAAAGACTGTGTAGTGACGATGTTATTATTTAGGACCTAACCCCTCTATGACCTACATTAATCATATGGACTTTTTACTTTATCTATTGACTCTCAATCATTACACAAACATTTTCATACAAAGATAACTTTATTACATTTCGAACAATTTAACTCTAATGTACATTATCATTTGAACTGTAGGTCTTCAGAGTATTTAAGTGTTGTAGTGGGTGTGTGTGTGCCGGTGTATCCCACAGAAGAGACCTTGTGAAATGTGATTACTGAATCTTGTGGCAGACGAAAATTGCAACAAAAACAGTAGCAGGAGGGAATTCGCGTGGTTGGAGATTTTGAATTCACTTTCTTCCTGGCTTATCCAATCAGAAGCCAGCTCTCGATCATGTGACCGAGCGTCTAAAAGGTTTAATTAGCACTCTTCTTACACTAATTTGTAAAATTGTGAGAGTTGGTTTTTACTAAAAAAATGTTCGACCAAAATTATGCTCAATCAATGTATGACTGACTGCTCCTGCTGTTCGTTAAATAGAAACAATGTGTAAAGTTTGAATCAGCAGGAGCTTAATTGGACATTTAGTCACGCCGGATTTTGGTCGTATTACGTAAGTAAGAATTGCTGAAAATATTAAAACAATTAAATACTGAAAAAAAAACCAGTTCTTGTGCTAAATTGTCTAACAATTCGACCAATTTGGAATTAAATTATTGTGTCTGTGATAAACATTATTTTCTTATCAAGGCCAAGAGGCCACTCGAGGATAAGGGTTAAAGAGTGTACAGTAAAAATTGGACAATATAGTAACCGTGTAATCAAAAAACTTGCTTATGTTAGACTTGAAGACAACCATATTGTAGCCAGCTGGAAAGCAGGAAAACGGAAGACAATTCCATAGGCGTGCAGTTCTAAGAAAGAAGCTTTGTTCATGGAATCTACGCTTAGGTTTAGGCACAGATAAAGAGTGGGGGAAACTAGTGATAATGTTTTGTGCTAGACGAGTGTTTCTTGTGAAAGTTTGGCGAGGGGAGACCATAGAATGGAGCTCATCCGAACATTTGCCATGAAAATAACGATACATCAGAGACAAACTTGCAACGTCTCTTCTGTTAGAAAGAGGTTGCAGGGAAGATAAAAGGACATCCCCACAAGTGTTATATAGTTATTATTATTAGTATTAGACTATACCACTTGTGCGCGTATGTTACGTGAGTTCTTATTAGTAATGATGTGTGTCTTAGTGAGAGAGATGTTATAAGTGATGCTTTTTCTTGTGAGAGTTCTTATTTTATTACATATGATGTTGTATCTTAGAGAGAGAGATGTTGTTGTAATGACATTTTATAACACAGACATATTATAACAATACAATTTACCTTTTTGTAGAAATCACAAACACAAAGATGAGCTTTATCCAAAACACATGGTGAATTTATTTAATACGACCGGTCGGGATTTCCTCATTAAGAACTCAAAGTTTCACATCTTAGTTTCTGAAGTGACGTCTCGCTTCAGACGTCCGCCTGTCTGTCTCCCCTGACTGTCTCTCCTGACTGTCTCTCTGACTCTCTCTGACTCTCCCCTGCTATATTGAGAACTCCATGCATCCCGGCCACGTGAGCAAAATTCACGTGTCTCAACATGCACGACTTTGCACGTTTTCGACATTGATTTCCCAATAACCTATTTTCCTTGTTTGTTTCCACAAAGGAATTTAACCTACATATCTAATTTATTTAACTCATATTTTATTATCCACATTCTTTTAACAATTGAATAGTTTATTTATTATTTATTTCATCCGAATTAACAATTTACTGGACATTCCATTTAAACCTATTGTTCTTTAAAACTTATGTCCAGGGTTCGATTTCTGCTTTCTCTTATTTCCATTTTAACTAATCTCTCTATTTTTATACTTACATGAACAGGGGACAGCCCTTATCATGTAACACAAGGCTACGAAGTCGATTTTGAAATGGAGATTGACTAATATTTTAATAGGATTTTTTTTAATTGGAGCTTCAGACTTTTTTTATTCGCATCTGTTATAGAGCATGGCGGAATTGTATGATTGTTAAAATTGTATGATTGTTAAAATTGTATGATTGTTAAAATTGTATGATTGTTAAAATTGTATGATTGTTAAAATTGTATGATTGTTAAAATTGTATGACTAGCTGCAAAATGAAATAATATACAAATTACTCATCTGAAAGGATTCCAATAATAAAATATTATTTTTTAATTATTTTTTTTAATCCTGTTCACCCATTACAAAGCATATCACCAGGGGCTACTATTTGGGGCCATGTCTATGAAAGATTAACAAGATATTTGTTTGCATTACATTTAAACTTCTGCATATCAGTACAAACAGGAAGCAGGAAGGGAATTCCAAAGTCTAGCTGTTTGAAGGAAGAAACTATTAAAATAGAAAGCTTTCTGGCATTTAGGGACATCAGCAATGAAGGCGTGTGATTTTGTTGCTAAACGGGTTCGTCGGGGATATGTGCAAAATAAATATACAAATTACTAATCTCAAAGGATTCCAATAGTAAAATAAATTTTCGGGTAAAATCCCTTGAAAGCGTATTGTGGTTCTATGAGAAAATAAAGCTGTGTACGCATTATAAATGTTTCTTTTCTGTGTCTTACGTTATACATTAGTACATTAGGGGTCATTTCAAGTTAAAAGTTTATTTACTGCACCCAATTAGAATCAGTTAAATGTGATTTTGTTGTTAAGCAGGTTTGTCGGGGATATGTACAAAATAAATATACGAATGACTAATTTCAAAGGATTTCAATAATAAAATATTTTAATATTTCCTTTTAATATTTCTTTCATATTTTTTAATTATTTATTGCTTCTGCTATTTATTGATAAACCAAATAATAGAAACAATCCTTATTGGTGTCATCTCTTTTGTATTTACAGATTCAAATTACGGCAGAAGAAAAAAACTTCTTGGAAATCCCGGCAAACTCAAGTCATAGAGCTGCATCATTTGATAACCTCAACTAAAATATCTACGCGAGGAAAAAATATCTTTTTCTGGAACGACACTTACCTTAAATTTGAAACTAAAAAATGGAGATGGATTATTCGCATGTCAATATTTATCCCCCCTTCCTAATCCTCATTCTATGAAGTATTCATGAAACTCTTAACTATATAAAACCAACATCTCGTTAGTCTTCCCTAGGGCTAAATAATAGCCCCTTACAGCCAAGTGGTTATATGCATGGTTTAGAGTGAATGTGAGTGAAAAAAAAAAGCTAATAAAAAAAGTAACTATACTATAGAACATTATACTCAAAAGGAAATATCATCACAGGTAGTAATACTATTTAGCATGTAATCACACAAAAAATCAGAAAGGAGGGATATAGGAAGCAGAAAGTGACTAATATTGAATTTAATTCTTTTATTTTGAAAAAATTTTAACTCACTTTCTGATTCAAACTAGTGAACCAAGTGTAAGATAGATTTAAACAATTGTAATTAGAATATTTAAAAGATCTCTTGGTTGGGATATATTAGATAAACAGGTGAATGTCTGGCATCCAGTAGGATGGCCCATATTTAGCTTAAACAAATAAGATAAAGAAAATTGAAAAACAAAAAAAAACTGGCCTAATGAAAAAATATAAATCAAATACCTAGACACAATAGTTGGAAAAGCAATCTGTAGCAAAGTAAAGATAACTTTAAAGATCAAAGTGTAGTATCTGTTTTGATACTGCACTTCATCTTTTCTGCCCTCGATCAGTGGAGAAGAAATCCTTCTGGACTGAGGCAATTTTAATTTTCGTTCCTATCAAGAATGTGCCCCTTTTTGGGGAGTTGGATTTTTCCCACATTAAAAACTGACCTTGTGTCCAACCCTGCCCTAGTGTAGAGGCAAGTTAATAGGAACTTTAAAGAGGTAACATGACTTGTTCGTCTCGAAGTCTTAATCTCTGAAATTAGGAAAAGAATGATAAAGAGAAACTGTTCTTTTGTGCATTTTTCATATGGAAGCTGATATGGAAATTGTTTTGACATGAAGCTTGTGGTTCTACTTTTTCAATAACAGAAGAAGAAAAACACTAATGAAATATAAACTTTGTATGTGGTTGTTTTGTATTTTTAAAGTTTTATCTAGATATACAAACACACACACATACATTTTCACTGTATACAATAGATATAGTAAAGTAATTGTGAGCTTTAAATTTCAACAAGCCATATACAATTCAATACTTATCAATCCATTTTCATGTCTACCCGTTTCTTTCCCCGTCTCATAATTTCTTGCTATCCCAACTTATATTTGTTTCTCTGTTTTTCTTAATTTCTTTCTTACATTCTTTCCCCCCCCACACACACACACACGCATACACACACATGCGCGCACATATAAATATATAGAGAGAAGACAGAGAGAGAAAGGAAGTGAGCAAGGGAGAGAGAGAGAGAGACTTTGTTCCACTTTTAGAAGAAGGAAGTGCTTGTAAACATAATTTTAAAACCAAAAAGTCATTTGTTAATCACAGTTATGGGATGCTGGTTTGCCCTGTAATTTGTTAGTAAGTTTTCTCTTGATTATGATTTAAAAATTCACAAGCTAGCAGCACACGCTGTGAAGATGCACTTTTAAAAATTTGTGATTCTTTCCTTTCCTAAAAATCCAACTTAACTCTTCATATATATTAGATAAAATTGTTAGAAGCTGTATTCTGCAGTTTTATTTTCTAAATAATCCCAATTCTTGATTTTAACGCGGAAACTGACATGAAAATGACCACAGAAGAAAAACGACATGCCTGTAATGATTGTGAATTGACTTTTTCGCTTGACAATGAGTTGAAAATGCACAAAGAAGCAGCACATGAAAATCGTACAAAAAAAGGATGCGTCTGTAAAGTCTGTGGTTCTTTTCTTTCATACAAATCCAACATGACTGCACACATGCGAACACACACAGGTGAGAAACCATTTGCGTGTCAAATATGTGGCGCTCGTTTTTCACAAAACGCGCATTTAGTGCAGCACATACGAACACACACTGGCGAGAAGCCATATAAATGCGACGTCTGCACATCACGTTTTTCACACAAATCGCATCTGAAAGGTCACATGACTATTCACTCTGGCGAAAAGCCGTTTGGCTGCACTGTTTGCCCGTCGACGTTTGCCCGGTATTTTTATCTCAAAATACATATGAGAACTCACACCAAAGAAAAACCATATTCTTGTAATTTTTGTGATGCAACGTTTGCCGTCAAGTCGCATCAGAAATCGCACATGCGCAAACACACCGGCGAGCGTCCATACTGCTGCACTGTTTGTGGGTCTGGCTTTGCTCAGAATTCGACGCTGAAAAACCATCTCCAAACTCACACAGGTGAAAAGCCATTTTCTTGCAAAATCTGCGACTCCGTATTTGCTCGGAGTTCTAATCTGACTTTGCACATGCGCAGACACTCCGGTGACGAGCCGTATTCCTGCAACGTTTGTGGATCTTCGTTTGCATCGAATGCTCATCTTGAAACACACGTTCGAACACACACTGGCGAGAAGCCATTTTCGTGTTCGGTGTGCGGAACTTCCTTCTCGCAAAAGTCCCACCTCGAAACGCACAAGAGGATCCACAGTGGCGTGAAGCCGTTCTCGTGCTCGATTTGTGGTCACGCCTTCACCGAGAATTCATCGCTGACGAAACACATGCGCGTTCATAGTGGAGAGAGACCGTATGTTTGTTCGGTTTGTGGATCGTCATTTGCTAATAATTCGAATTTACAAAAACATTTGTGGACGCACATGAGAGAACGGCCTTATTCGTGTGACGCTTGTGAACTGACGTTTCCATATAAAACCAATTTGAAAAAACACATTCGAATGTGCAAAAATATTTGTGGAAACACATAAGAATGTCGAAATATTCAAAATCACATATTTACGGCTAAAATAAGATCTTGCTGATATTGCAAACCAACACTGACTTTTACATAGAATGGTGCACCTTTCTCAAGTAAGAGCACAAAGCTGGATACTCCACCAGACTAGATAAATTCTTTTCCTGGAATTCAGTAAAACTAAGAGCGGCCTTATTCATGTGACGCTTGTGAGTTGATGTTTCCATATTAAACTAATATGAAAAAAACATATTTGAATTAATTAAACTTTAAGCCTTGGAAGGTTTCCGAGACGTGTATGCGCAAATGTAATGTGAACAAACCTGCTTGCCTTGGCCAGTGGATGATCTCTTCTGGTTGCTGGTCTGCCATCTCGTAGGGGAGTGGTCGCTGCAGACAGATTCATTAATGAACAACAACATGGGATTTGAAGCTTCAATCTTTTTTTCAAGGCAAGCCTAACATTTCGGCCCCTGGTTGTCGGGAGGGACCCAATTTCCCGTCTGCTTCATCTGCTGCCTAGACCAACTCTCAGCCCATGTGGTCGTCAACTGGAAGCGTACCCACAATTCCCGTGTCACCCCTTAATTTCTGGTGCATTCTATGTAGGTTGTTCAAGGGAGATTTGAGTTTGATGCCTGTGAGCCTAACCTTTCTGACCCTGCCAACTCGCTGATGGGAAATAAAAATATGCTTACATAACTTTCTATTTCTAAAACTACCTATATAGCAATTAAGCTGGGATTCCCAATATTACATAAGAATCCAAACCTTATTATCGTGCATCAACATCATAAAACAGACCAATAATTTTGGATTATTTACAAAGAAAAATCAGAAAAAACACATTAACCCTTATCCTCGAGTGGCCTCCGTGTCTTCATAAATGGTGACTACTATGTAAAACAAAAATCTTACAACTCTTGCTGATATTTTCCCATGTGCTCATATGTGCTCTACTATAGCTAGACATTTACAATGCACTAAAAGAAAATGATGACGCAGTACAGTATAACAGATGAGCAAAGGATATGCGTTTCTGAGAGAGCTCCCTGAATGTAAACCTTATTATGGTGTATTAATATCATAAAACTGATCAAACATTCTGAATTATTTACAAAGACACATCAGTAAAAACACGTCTGCACGCTCACCAGGGAGAAGCCTTATTCCTGTTAGGTATGCGGACTGGAATTTTCTGGCAATTATAGTTTGAAAAAACATGTGGAAAAAAAAAATAACTTCTATTACGACCAGTTTAGTTGTCAGAGTTAGATCCCCATCTGACCAGGCTCTACCTTGTAACCTTCCAAATGTGTCTGATGCCTTGGTGATTCTCTGTCTTATTTCCACATCAAGTGTGCCATCATTTGATAAGTTACTACGAAGGTAAACAAAGTTTTTTACAACTTCAAGGCGCTTTCTATAGGTGAAGATATCAGGTTCCACATACAGATCACCAGGAACAGGAGCGTACATGTATATACACACACATACACAATGCAGATTCTGTCACATGGAATTGGAAAGTGTGAGTCATTTGGTATCAAGTTGCAAGGTTCTTTTGCGGGAGGCTACTACACAGCGAGACATGATGGAGTATGTAAGTACATCCATGGACCATCTGTAAAAAATTAAACATCCAGTGTAGCAGCAAGTCCTGTGAACATCAACCTGAAAAAAACAGTTGGAACTGACTTATATACCATACATTACGACCATGTAATCTCTACAGCCACCTACCTTGAAAATGCTGCTGTGAAACCTGACATAGTTATATGGAAAAAGTCAGAGAGAGTTGCAACCTTGGTTGAAGTGAGTGTTCCTAGTGATGGAAGTCTGAACAGAGCTGAAAGGGAGAAACAGACCGAATAGCAAGGTCTCATGTATGATATGAAAAGAAATTGGAATCTTAGGGAGATATCAATCATACCAGTTATTATAGGTGCCACAGGGCTTATGAAAAAGAATCTGAAGTCCTACCTAACTAATATTCGTGGTGAACCAAGTGCAAAAGAGATCCAGACAATTGCACTTAAGGGAACAGTTAGGATACTAAAAAGGGCTCTTGATTGGTTTTCAATAAAAAGCAGAGCAATGTTGGCAGTTGGTTTGGCTGCCTCATACCCAGTGTTACAATTTTCAAAGGAAGAAAATTAAAAAAATAAAAAGCCTTGATGTAAATGCTTACTAGACTCTATCCCTGAAGTCTCTCTGTTCAGGGGTTTGTCAGAATAATCTTGCATGAGGATACTTTTCCCTTGAAGTAAACCCTGATAAAATATTCGAAATCACAATTTGAAAAAAACATTTATGAATTGCAAATGAGTTTCTACACGAGGAGGACTTCTCAGGTCAACGGATAATTTCTACTGCAAGTAAACAATGACAGCTTAAATAAGATCTCAGTATTGCTAAAAAATATTTGCTTTTATGTTACATCAAGAGCACGAAACTGGATACTCCACTAGACTAGACAAATTCTTTTCCTGGTGTCCAGTAAGACCAAGACACCAAAAAGAAAGGGATTATCATGTGACTTTTGTGATTTGACGTTATCTCAGTTCCATGTATATCAAATTTTAAATCTGTAGACTTAAAATTGACAGAATTATTGCGTAGGGGAATGTATGCACACACACACACACACACAGACACACTCACTTTTATATATACAGGGTGGTCAAAAAGTCAGGTAACATTTTAAAGAAAAACGATATTAGCAATACACGTATATTTAAGTAGGTCTTCACAGGAAAATCAGATCATACGGGATTACTTTCAAATTTCTCAGCTTAACGTTTACAGGGAACATGAGTTTAAAACAGATACATCAAGAGCATTGCCAGGGCCGCTGAAAGGAAGGTGGGCTCCCTCTACCGTGCTAGAAAGTTACTTACATCTGAAAGTATCCTGTACCTCTACAAGGCCACCATTCACCATGTATGGAGTATTGTTGTCACTTTGGGCTGGTGCATCTACTACTAGTCTCTCGCTCCTGGACAGGGTTCAAAAGAGATTCACCAACCTGATAGGTTCCGAACTGTCAGCCAGGCTTCAACTGCTGTCCCATCAACGAAATGTTGCATCCCTCTGCCTGTTTTACAAGTATTCTAACAGTGGATGTAAGAGAGCCTTCTACTCTAATAGTTTTTTATAATTTAATATATTTTATTCATTTACCTGATTTTTTTTCAACTGTGGATGGTACTTATTCCAAAGGTCCTAATGTTATGTTTAGATTTTAAATCCAAACACTCAAAGTTTAATTCCGTTACTTGTTCAGAGGAAATAAATCTTTTTATTTTTATTTTATTTTAAATCCAAACGCTTAAAGATTAATTAATTCCGTTACTTGTTCAGAGGAAATAAATCTTTTTATTTTTTTTATTTTAAATCCAAACGCTTAAAGTTTAATTAATTCCGTTACTTGTTCAGAGGAAATAAATCTTCTTTTTATTTTTTTTTTTATTTTAAATCCAAACGCTTAAAGATTAATTAATTCCGTTACTTGTTCAGAGGAAATAAATCTTTTTATTTTTTTTATTTTAAATCCAAACGCTTAAAGATTAATTCCGTTACTTGTTCAGAGGAAATAAATCTTTTTATTTTTTTTTATTTTAAATCCAAACGCTTAAAGATTAATTCCGTTACTTGTTCAGAGGAAATAAATCTTTTTATTTTTTTTTTATTTTAAATCCAAACGCTTAAAGTTTAATTAATTCAGGGGAAATAATTCTTTTTTTTCTTTCTTTTTTTTACAGGTTTTCTGATCAAGGGGACATAATTCAAAATTCTGTTTAATATGGTTACGGACAGATAAATAAATAAATGAATACTAAATAATTCAATAATTTCTTTTTTATTTATTTACCTGAATTTAAACATTTTTTTTTTTTCTCAACAGTGGATGGTATTTATTCCATAGGTCCTTTTGGGTGTATAACCCATCATCAGTGCAGAAACAAATTTTCTGAACAAGGGAACGTAATTCACAATTCTGTATAATATTGTTGTAACTGACCGTTGTTATTTAAATGTTTTGTAAATTATAGACGCTCTAGAGCTTCAACAATGTAAACAGTTAATGGAAGTGATTTTTTATTTATTTATCTATCTATCTATATATGTGTGTGTATATATATATATATATATATATATATATATATATATATATATATATATATATAATATATGATCAGGGAGAAAGTAAATATGGTTAAGTCAAAGGGAAAACATATCTATTCATTCATTGATTTTAGATTATGTAGTTGTAAGGAAGCCATATTTTTTTTTTACATGGGGGTCACCACTTGTCAAAGCCCAGAAGCCACTCGGGATGAGGGTTATTGTGTGTACAGTAATCAATGGGAAAGTATCGTAGTAATAGTACTGGGGATTTGATAAGGTGTCATCAAGAATTTGTTTGTGTTGGACTTGAAGACATCCAAGTTGAATCTGGGGGGGGGGGACAGGCAAGCGGCAGAGAGTTCCACAGCCGTGCTGTTCTAATAAAAAAGCTTTGTTCATGGAATCTACATTTTGATTTAGGCACGGATAAAGAGTGGGGAAAATTATTGACAGTGGTTTCAGCTAGTTGGGTGTTTTTCGTGAAAGATTGGTGAGGGGGACCAGAGAATGGAGCTCAGACGAGCACTTGCCATGGAAATAACGATAAAACAGAGACATGCTCGCAACGTCTCTTCTGTGGGAGAGAGGTTGCAGGGAAGAGAAAAGGTCATCCCCCACCAAGCCACGAAGTCTATTGTGTACTCTGTCAAGGCAGGATAGACTGTTTTTAGCAGCTCCTGCCCAGATGTGTCAGCAGTACTCCATCCTTGGACGTACTTGGCTTTTATACAGATAGAGAATTGCATCATTAGTGAGATATCTTCTGAAGCGGTAGAAGGATCCCACCATTTTCCCAGCGACCTTGGCTACAGACTTGATGTATGTGTTCCATTTCAGATCAGGAGTAAAGGTCAAACCCAGAAGCTTATCAAAACATGGGGCCTCCCCTAAACGAGAGCCATTCATTTCAATCAATGCCAGATGGGGATCAGAGCGCTTATGATGTAATGGTAGAAGCTTGGTCTTAGATGCATTAAAGGTAACCAGCCACCTCTTCCCCCACTCTATCACGCGCTCAAGATCTGAGGAGAGAGAATCAGAGAAAACTTTGTCATTTACGGCCTTTGATGTGTTGCCATAGATGGTTGTGTCATCAGCATCGATGTAAACGAAACTTTTATTGTTGCATGAATTATCACTGAGACCATATTACCACGAAAACATCGTCATTCTTCAAACATGCATCCATAGAACATAATCCAGACAAAAGCGTAAATGTGAAAATTTTAGCAAATGATAGGAATTGGGGAAATCTCAGCTGAAAACAATCAATACTGATTGAAAAATTCAAACCAAAAATTGATAGTAAAACAGAAAAATTTAACATATTTCTAATACACTGTGTATCAAATTATTAACAAGTTTACATTTTTTTAATATTTAAGGAACGAGTGATTAAAAATCCATGAAACTTTGAGAAAGTACTTCCAATACTATTCAGCTACTCCAGTCAGTAGCGAAAGTATAGCAGAAGATAGGAATATCTGTTGAGAAAAAAATACAATATACTCATAACTTGTTTATTGAAATAATTTTCAAACATTTAATGAACTCGGAAAAATCCTTAGAGCATAATAAGTACATAGCAATTTCTACGTTGACATTTGCGATCCTTTTTTATGAATTGTAAATGACGTTGGTCCACAGAATTAGTCAAATTTATGATTTCGTCAAAGGTTATTCCTCGTGATATCTCTTGGAGAGCATCCCACAACTCATCTTTCATTCAGCAATTACGATGGTAAGTTGTTTACATTGTGCGGAACAGTACGAAAATTTCACAGTACGTGCATCTCAGCATTGCCAACGTTTCTAAAGCTTTTGATACGAAACTACCGTTAAGTTTCTGAAACTGGTAAAAAATGTTATCTTGTTAATAATTTGACACGCAGTGTAAAGACACAAACTACTTTCCTTATACGGTTCTATTGACGCATGTTTGAAGAATGATGTTTTGGTGGTGATACTGTTTCAGATAGTTCAGGACTCAGCGCCGGCCCACAAGTCACTGCATTTTATGTTTGCTGGAGATGTTCTGGTCAAACACAACCAAGGATATAAGGGCAGTTCTTAATAATCCGATGAGATGTGTCAGAAATTTTATAAGTATAAACAGATTTGGATATGAAAATTTGAAAGTCATTACATAGTCATATTCATTTTTTTCGATACCAAATTTGAAAGTCATTACACAGTCATATTCATTTTTTTGGTTGAATCACACACTTGACAATTAAATGAAGCAGAAAGCAACAAATATTGATTGGTTAGTAAGAAGTACGGCGTGGTTTGCTTGTTAGCAGACAAAAAGGTATTTTTTAAGGCTTACAATGCAGGAAAATATAGTCGTTAATAATAAACATGGTTTTCCATATGTATTTTTATGTCATAATAACCTTTTCTAACTTGTAAATTATCAATGTTGAATATAGACTTTAGTACTGTAACAGTTGACGGCTTCAGATTTATGCTTTTTTCAATTATATACGCTTTTGAGTTACTTAGAGTTACCTCCCCTTTGTATATATAAACGAGTGATTACGTGTTAAACATTCTCTTCATGTCATAAAAACGCATATAGAAACACAAATAAAATATACATACATATAATATTTAAAAATTCAACATTATTTCACACGGTTAACGGTAGCGGAATTTGACCTTATCATTATATATATATATATATATATATATATATATATATATATATATATATATATATATATATATATATAAAGAGCAAACAGTTAATAAAACATGTTAAAAAGCACTTTGAAAAAGAGTTAAAAACTGAAAAGGAAACACTTAACAAGTGGATAGTCCTTAATCCGCGAAGTTTTGAAGAAATACTTTCCTTTTCATCAGAGGGTAGGAATTAGCAAAATGCGGGGTCGGATTTTGCATACAAAAGTATTTGATGAAACTGCAAGGAAGTCAAAGATCTTACTTGATAACAAACAGTGAAGCAGAGGGAATATGGTGAAGAAAACGGTGATTACACGTGAATGGATAATCTGGTGAAAGGTAAATTATCCCATGACGGTAAAATCCAAAAATATAAATCCAAGAAAGTTAACTGAATTTCCATTCACACAAGTAAAATCCAAGGAAATATATATATATACTAGCGGGGGTACCCGGCGTTGCCCGAGTGTTTGTTTCCGGGATGGGGGGAGGAGTTTTAAAAAATGTTATGGTAGGTAAGTAGGAAGGATCAAACCCGGAGTCATGAGTAAAAGTAGGAAAATGTGTGAAAAAAAAACAAAAAAAAAACATCTGCAACGTTAACAGTTCGGCCACCAAGAAAAGTCCATTCCAGTTGTTTAGAAAAAAAAAAAAACGACTACAGTAGGTCAGCGCGAACGTGAAAATATAATGTGAATTGTCCAGCACGCTAACCACTATGCCACAGAGCACTGCAGCTTAGTTTAGTGATTTTAAATAACTTCACATGAAAGAACTACGAAGCCAAACCGGTGTTCTCTTCTCAACTGTTCCTTGTGAACGATCCCCAAACGGTGTTAAGTGGTGGCAGGGGGAGGAGGAATTTATTAGAGAGAAAATATTTTACCACTTCCATTGATCTTAACCGATTTTGGCCGTGACTTCTCAGCAGAAAAAGTATAGAAATCTAAGATTATCGAGGAATTTGAGAAATAATAAGCCTATAACACACCTCAGATATTGTTCTGCCATTTGTGCATATTATATTTGCATGAAATATCTTGATTTTTAATCCTATTAAGGTCAAAATCCGATGGGAAAAAATGAGTTCATTTTATTTATATAGAAGAAGATAGATAGATATATATATATATAAACCTTTATTATCTCCCTTGAATATATATATATATATATATATATATATATTTATAACTACTTCATTTACTCACATAAAATTAATATACAAAAGTATAAATTTATGCGTAAACTTTAAGTATTGACTTCAAAAGTGCACATTATGTAGGTAGAGCTAGTTAGTAATTTATAAAATATATATGGCGATTAAGCTACACTGAATATTCCGCGTTTCATCGACTCTAGGATTCTTCAGGCTTATGCGCAAAAGAAAGAAAAGGAAATGTGTTCATCTCAAGTTCGGGTCACTATCGTTTGTTCGCGTGTGGAAAGAGAAGTGAGTGATGTAATGAAAATTGGAATGATAGTCCAGCGTGTAGACAAAGACAAAGAATGGAGAGTTGACATCAGTTAGAAGTCAGCTACGTGGTGGTGTTCTCAGGGACAAGTAGTAGATAGAGAGAGAAAGGGTGAGAATGTGTACGTACGGTCTGTTAGCTTTTTGTCCCACATAGTAGTAAAATGGCGTGAGGTACGCACGGTCGAAAGCTGGGCCTAAAAGAAAGAAGGCGGTTATTGTCTTTGTGCATGTGTGGATTTCCATTGAAAGTGGAAGTGACATCGTCCATGTGTGCGTACGTGTGTGCGTGTGTGATTACATGTGTGTACGTTAGCATGTGTATATATACATGTGAATGCGAGTGTATGTACGCGAGCGTGAATATATGTATGTGTGTGGACGTGGGTGCGTATGTTTGTGAATGCGTGTTTTTGTGTGAGACTAGAAAAGGCTCGCGCAAATGTTATGATTATGTTAATGATTCTCAGGAATGTTTATTCTGATCGTTTTTGATGTCTAGAATATATGTATCAAGACGAAAGATATTTTTACAATAAAAATATGTTAGAAATATATCAGGATTGTTAGTGTAGGAATGTTGAAACAAAAGACAAAAATTATTATAATAATAATAATAATCATAATAACAAATAATAATAACACTCATCATAATAATAACAATCATAATAATAATAATAATAATAATTCTGATTTCGTTTATGAACGTCTCTTTGGAAAGGGATGGGATTCATTTCCAGAGGATTTCCCTTAATCCTGGCTTCAAACCAGGACCTTCAAAGATCAAGGGTTTTCCTAAGGATGTTGGTGGTACCTACAATAGCAGAGGTCTTAAGGCCGCTTAAAACATTGGGGATTTGTAGTTTTTTCAATTGTCCTTCCAGACGACTTGATACTACTTCTAGCGTACTAACTACGACCAGGATTATTTGTTTTAACCCCGTGTATACGCCTTATCTCCAAGGCCAATTAAGCATAATTGCTTCACGTCTCATTCTCTCTCACATTCTTGTCTCAGGGTACTGAGAAGTTTATAATCTGCCAGTTTTTTGAGACTTTGTCAATGACGACCAAATCCGAACGATTATGTTCCAATTGCTTGGTCGTTATGACACTTTTGTCCCACCATACTTCTACATTTCCATCCCCACTTGTTCTCACTTCATCAGGCACCGGTCCTGGATATGACCTTAAACTATATCCAGTGGTGAGGCCCCAGCTTGTGGGCTTTGGTGAGTGTGGAGCCATCCTTTAATTGCCATTGCTCCCAGGTACACTCTGACCTGGAGTAGTAGTACCTGTTAGGGTCCCAACTATGGGTTAAATAGAAACCGACTTAAAAAAAAAAAACAAATATACTCTATTAAAACATTGTTCTTCAAAATCACTGGATTCGGCATTAAATAAATTGAAAAGGGTTGATATGCCGTAAAACAAAAACAGCCAACCAAATCATCAGGCACCTCCTCAAACCACTTTACAGCACACTTCACCCCAACCGTCTTACAGACCTCCCAATATATCCGGCGCCCCATGCGATCGTGTCTTTTGCGATACTCTCTCTGGGCCAATCCACTACACCCTGCTGCAAGGTGCGAAATTGACTCTGAGGTCATACCACAAATCCGGCATTCTGCAGCAACTTCCTCTCCTAGAACCACTTTTTTGAACAATCGTGTTCCTAATGCCTGCTCTTGTGCTGCACAAAAAAAGCTTCAGTACTCTTAGCCAGATACCCAGCTCTAAGCCATTGCCATGATCTTTCATCAGCCACTTCTGCTATATCCTGGAAGAACCTTCCATGCATTTTCTTCCTAGCCAGTTCCTCTGCCCTTTCTCTATCCATACGTTTCACATAATCAGCCTTGGTCTCACATACCTCCACTTCATTGGCCACAACCTTAAGCATCCACTCCTCAGTTGCTGCTCCTTCAACGACATCTCCTCGGTTTTAACACAATCTTTTACACTTTTCAATCCTCTCCCACCGTCTTTCCTCTTTTGATACAGCCTTGCTATGCTACTTCGAATGTGAAATATACCAAATATTGCTAAAACTATTCTTGATTTGATATCCATAGCATGCAACTCCTTGCACATTTACTAATCCCAAACTCCATCCCGATGTCTTTCGAGTATGTCCTACAGTCTCTACCAGTCTCTCCATTTCCTTTTCATTTCTACCGAATATTTTCAAATCATCCATAAACAGTAGATGGTTGAGGCATCTGCCACCAGATCCAAAGTTATAACCCAGTTTCTCTCTCTTCAAGAGGATGCTCAGTGGCATCATTATCATTACAAAAAGTAGAGATAATGAATTTCCTTGAAATATTTCACGTTTAATGTCAACCTGCCCATCTCCTCTCTATTTTCTGTCAGCACCGTTTTCCATTGAGACATACTTGTCTCCAAAAGCCCTACCACATTCTCAGCAACCTTCATCATCAATAGTGTTTCACGGATCCATGAAAGAGAAACCATGTCGTAAACCTTTCTGTAATCAATCCATGCTGCACTCAGTTCCACTTCTTCTTTGCACCCTGCATTACTGCCTTATCAATCAGTAATTGCTCCTTGGTACCCCTTGAGCCTCTCCGACACCCTTTCTGTTCATCAGGGAAAACATTATTACTCACAAGATGTCCATAAACTTTTTTCTGCAAGGATTCCGTTTAACAGCCTCCACATCAGTGGTAGACATGTAGTTGGTCTGTAATTGCTGTCATCTGTTCCCTTTGCAGGATCTTTCCAAATTAGTGTCGTCCTCCCCTTAACAAGCCAATCTCCCGACTCTATGACCCTTTGCAGGACAACAGCTATAGGTGAATAAATAATAATAATAATAATAGTATTAATCACAATCATAATAACAATAATGATAATAAAAATAATCGTAACAATGAATAATAACCATAATAACTATCATAATAATAATCACAATCATAATAATAATCAAAACAAAAATCATAATAACAATCATAATAATAAAAAACAAAATAATAATAATCATAACAAAATAATAATCATAACAATCAAAATAACAATCATAATTATAATAATAAAAAATAATATAATAATAAAATAAAATAATATAATAATAAAAATAATAATAATAATCAAAATAACAATAATAAAAATACCAAGCGGGATCACCAATGTAATCGAAAATGCAACGAGAACATGGAGACTGGAATTGACAGCTGATGGACAACACATAACAGAAATTAACATACAAAGAGGCATCTTCCAAGGAGACTCTCTATCACCACTACTGTTCATCATAGCCATGATGCCCTTGAACAATATTCTGTGCTAAGCGGGATATAAGTTCTCCAATGCAGAGGAAAAAATGAACCACCTGATGTACATGGACGATCTGAAACTTTTTGCAAGGACCGAAAAGGAGCTAGAGACACTAATTAACACTACCAGGATCTTCAGCTAAGATATCCAAATGGAATTTGGAATGGAAAAGTGTGCACAACTAGTTATAAGAAAGGGAAAACTGGAAACGACAGAAGGCATGGAACTACCCAACCAAACAGAAATGAGGGCACTAGGGGAACAAGACGACTATAAATACTTGGAGATTCTGGAAGCGGACACCATCAGAGCAACAGAAATGAAAGAGAAAGTTGGAAAGGAATACCTCAGGAGAACAAGAAAACTCCTGGAAACGAAATTATATAGCAGTAACCTAATAAAAGGTATTAATACATTGGCAGTATCACTAGTAAGATACTCTGAACCGTTTATAGGGTGGACAAAAGAAGAACTGAGACAACTCGACCAGAAAACCAGGAAACTCATGACCATACATAATGCACTACACCCAAAGGACGATATTGACAGACTCTAGATGAAAAGGAAAGACGGTGGGAGGGGACTGATCTCTATAGAAGACTGTGTTAAGGACACAACAAAAGACTTGAAAAATACATAATGCAATACACTGAAAGGATAATTATGGCAGCGAGAGACACGGAAAAAAACAACAAAGCAGAAAACGGAGAGATTCTCTTGGTCTGAGATAAGTAGACATATTGTCATCGTTTGATTGTAAAAAATGTTTGTGTCATGTTTATTAACGTATATTGGTGAAGAATTAGCAGTGTCAAAAATCGCCATTAAAAATGCATGATAAAAACTTGAATAATTAGACTTACTATCTTTCGAAGCTTATAACTACTTGAAAAATCTAATTCAAAACCTAATTTTTTTTTTTGCAATAAAAGGAGCAAAGACCAAATTTAAAATAATAACAGGTTTAATAGCAAAATATGTAATATTTGTTTTTTTTTTAAATCGGTTTTCGATAAAAAAAGGTTTAAAGAAAATCAACGAATTTGAACTTACTTCGAATATAATAATATATATAAATTCCAAAAAATCACTTACCTATAAAAAATACTAATCAGTGGATACTTCCATTCTTCATTGTTAAGAATTTATCCATATTTATAGTTTATATTCCATGTCCTTTTTAAATAAAATACTTTTTCAAATGAGGATTCAAAAATACCGTGATATCAGATGTTCACTACTGGAATAAAACTTTGGTGACCTGTAAGCGCCAGAATTAATCTCCCTTTCTATTCCTGATTGTAAACAAAAGTTAGTAAATTTGAGCCATCATAACTTGAAAAATGATCACATTTCATTAAAAATTTTTGCCGTTTAAAAAAATTCCACTCAACCGATTTTCTATTTTTTTATTTTATTCTCTTAAAGAAATACATGAGTTTTTGATTTAATATATTTTATTCCTTCTTTATGGAGTGATTTTGTTTTTGTTTTTTTTAGTCTAAAAACATTGAATGAAGCAGAAAAAATTGTTGTGTATATTCAATCTTTTCAGGACAAAATTTTTAAAATGTGAGGTCTTACTTTAAAAAATCCACGTGGTTAAAAAAAAAAAAAAAAAAGGTTTTAAACTTAACTTTACAGGTAAATTTGCACAAAACTATTCTTTTTTGTTTTAAATTAGATGATTTTATTCATTGGTCTTTTATCTTCAATTTGTGATATATAAATCGGTGAGAAAATTAATTATTTTCATTTTAATAGACATTTCAAAATGGGGGGAATTAAAAAAAAACGTTTGTCTAGAATATTATATTCGGAAAGAGCATGAAATTTCGCATTAAACCTGAAAATATTGTAAAAATTGAACCAATAGAAAAATTTTAATAGATTTTTAAAGTTTAAAAATTGAAAAATACTTAACTCTTAAAATTCAATTGATTTCATTATGTAAAAAAAAAAATGGCTGCATGAAGGCGCGTAGACACTTTGTAAACACTGTTTTTTAAAAAATAAAAAATATTATTTCTATTATTTTTTTAAACAACTTTAATAGTTTATTTTGGAAGTATATTCCATAAAGAAAATAAACAACCCACTTTAAAAAGAGAAATTATGAGTTTTGTATATTTTATTTGCAGTTTTCTGTTAAGGGTGTCAAAAATTCCCCAAAAACTGACGCACCTATTGAAGAAGTGCTCGCACACACAACGGACATTTTACAACGAATATTTCTACACTCAGTATGCACGCATTCATTAGAAGAATATTTTATACCATGAGCCGAAACATGAATTCAACACACACACACACATATATATATATATATATATATATATATATATATATATATATATATATATATATATAGTTAGACAAATATTATTGAATAGCACGGAATTAATCTGTGTTACAATTTTCCTTTTTATCTTCTCCAATCTCCAAATAGTCCTTTTTGTGTTTTTCTCGAAATTGTATATGTTGGATCCATAATCAACAGAAGTGCTTCTATCATCCTCAGGAATATTGTAGAAATAAATGTAGAAATTGTTTTTTTAATTTACTTATATATACATTTTTTTTAGTCACGTAGTAGCGTGAAAATTTTCTTCACAATATAGCTGAGAAGGTGATCTATAAACAGTAATAATTGTTTGAAATTTTGGTCGAAAAATCAGTGAGCGGTGCAGCTTTAAAGCAGTTCTAAATGACTAAAACTGCCACTTAACCATATATTCAGACACTACCGTGTTTGAATATATGATTAAGTGAAATGATAGAGATCTTCCTTAGATTCCAATTTCTATTCATGTCATACGTAAAACCTTGGTATTTCTTTTCCTTTTCAACTCCTTTTAACCCAACATCATTGGAGACACTGACTTCTACTAAGGTCGCTTCTTTCTCCTTCCCCCATATCACTATGCCAGGTTTAATATTTAATTTTCATTAGATATCATTCAAACACTTTTTTGTGTTTGAATGATATCTAATGGAATCGAAGATGTAGTAAAGCAAAATGAAATTTACAAATTAATTAAATTAAATCCACAAGAATGCATTTCAGTTTTTTTCATAAACAAGTCAGCTATTTTTATTATTTAGTTAGTTTAAACAAGAAAAAAATTGTGGTTCTTTTAAAATTTGGAAACATTTAAAACTATCGAATAAAAATATTTCTGGCTGGAAACTATTTACATCCAATTGTTTTTCATTAATTAGCATGGTATAAGAAATTCCAACCTTTATGACCAATGCAAACTGGAGATATTCGCATATATAGAGAAAAAGAGTAAATTGAATATTAAAGCCGACAGAGGAATATTTCTTGGATAAGATATAAACAGTCCAGCCAATTTAATATTTTTTCCTGAAATGTTTTTCATTAATTAGCATGGCATAAGAAATTCCAACCTTTATAGCTGTGAAAATTGGCCTGTGTGGACAAGTGACTATAATTGCAAATTGGAGATATTCGACCATAACTGCCTATGACACACCGTTCATGTCCACAGGTAACAGTACAACTCTCATTCGCTGCCAGATCCACTCCCTCCAAAAATCTCTCCTTCATTTGCTTAGCCACACAGTTCAACAACACCCAAGTGACTTCATCCATGAAGTCATCACTCCAGTAACTAAATATGTACATCACGTAAGAATAAATAATAAATATGTACATCACGTAAGAATAAATAATAAATATGTACATCACGTAAGAATAAATAATAAATATGTACATCACGTAAGAATAAATAATAAATATGTACATCACGTAAGAATAAATAATAAATATGTACATCACGTAAGAATAAATACATGTAAGAATAAATAATAAATATGTACATCACGTAAGAATAAATAATAAATATGTACATCACGTAAGAATAAATAATAAATATGTACATCACGTAAGAATAAATAATAAATATGTACATCACGTAAGAATAAATACATGTAAGAATAAATAATAAATATGTACATCACGTAAGAATAAATAATAAATATGTACATCACGTAAGAATAAATAATAAATATGTACATCACGTAAGAATAAATAATAAATATGTACATCACGTAAGAATAAATAATAAAAGAATTGTTTAAAAATGAAACATGTTTAAAAATTAAGAATTCTTTAAAAAGAAAAGAATTGTTAAAACTTAAAAACACTGTTTAAAAATAAAATGTAGTTTTAAAATAAAACAATAAATTTTTAAAAATGTTTAAAATAAAAAATTGTTTAATAATAAAAAGATTTGTTTAAAAATAAAATTGTTTCAAAAATAAAATTGTTTCAAAATAAAAAATTGTTTAAAAATAAAAAAAAAAACATGGAAAAGTAAAGGACTAGTTGTTAAAACTGGAAAAGAAAAGGACAAGATATTCTAGTAAAAACTATAATAAATCTATTATAATCCTTTTCTTTTCCAGTTATTTTTATTATTTAGTTAGTTTAAACAAGAAAAAAAAATGTGGTTCTTTTAAAATTTGGAAACATTTAAAACTATCGAATAAAAATATTTCTAGCTGGAAACTATTTACATCCAATTGTTAATGTTTTTCATTAATTAGCATGGTATAAGAAATTCCAACCTTTATGACCAATGCAAACTGGAGATATTCGCATATATAGAGAAAAAGAGTAAATTGAATATTAAAGCCGACAGAGGTATATTTCTTGGATAGGATAAAAACAGTCCAGCCAATTTAATATTTTTTCCTGAAAAAAAAAAAATATAAAAAAAAAAAAGAAAAATGTTGCTACACAAAGTACTAGAAACACAACCTAAAAACAGAAACAACCCCGACCAATGCAAACTGGAGATATTCGACCATCACTGCCTATGACACACTGTTCGTGTCCACAGGTAACAGTACAACTCTCATTCGCTGCAAGATCCACTCTCTCCAAAAATCTCTCCTTCATTTGCTTAGCCACATAGTTAAACAACACCCAAGTGACTTCATTCATGAAGTCATCACTCCAGTAAATAAATATGTACATCACGTAAGAATAAATAAAAAGAATTGTTTAAAAATGAAACATGTTTTAAAATAAGGAATTCTTTAAAAAGAAAAAAATTGTTAAAACTTAAAAACACTGTTTAAAAATAAAATGTAGTTTTAAAATAAAACAATAAATTTTTAAAAATGTTTAAAATAAAAAATTGTTTAATAATAAAAAGATTTGTTTAAAAATAAAATTGTTTCAAAATAAAAAATTGTTTCAAAAATAAAAAATTGTTTCAAAATAAAAAATTGTTTAAAAATAAAAAATTGTTTCAAAATAAAAAATGTTTAAAAATAAGAAATGTTTAAAAAATGTTTAAAAATAAAAAAATTGTTTAAAAATAAAAAAAAAATTTTTAAATAAAAAATTGTTTAAAAATGAAAAAAAATTGTTTAAAAATAAAAAATTGTTTAATAAAAAATTGTTTGAAAATGAAAAAATGTTTAAAAAACTATCGAATAAAAATATTTCTAGCTGGAAACTATTTACATCCAATTGTTAATGTTTTTCATTAATTAGCATGGTATAAGAAATTCCAACCTTTATAGCTGTGAAAATTGGCCTGTGTGGACAAGTGACCATAATTGCAAATTGGAGATATTCGACCATCACTGCCTATGACACACCGTTCATGTCCACAGGTAACAGAACAATTCATAACCCTAACCCAACATCATTAGAAACACTAACTTCTATTAAGGTTGCTTCTTTCTCCCTCTTGTCCCATATCACTATGCCAGGTTTAATAGCTCCATTTCTAAGTATGTAGCTGTAGAAATGGCATAATCATAGTGGATGGTGAATGACTTATTACCAACTGTTTTTTTCTGGTAAACACAAGACTTTGGTATTTCGTTATCTTTTTCCTGTCAGTTCTGTTTAACCATGAATCATTGGGGACATAAACTTCCACTAAGGTTGCTTCTTTCTCCTGAAGAAATTGAATAGTTGTAGTGGATGGTGTATAACTTATTTCCAACTCTTTTTTCTGGTAAACATGTTCTCAGGATTTGCTGCTGCATTCGATATTCAACTTACAGTTGGATGTCAGATATCAATGGATACAATATATCTGAGAATCAAAGCAAGGAAAAGAATATGCTGTTGTCATAGTCATCAAATCATGTCATATGCTACTGATACCATGTAACTCAGTACTACCTGCCTCATAGTCGAGTCACCGGCGACTAAACTGGTTCCCCCACCAGACTTGTTTGGTGAGGAGGGTGGCTAGTCTCCCTGAAGGATTAAAAACAAGACCTTCCAAAGGGCGAATGAACCCTTTTTTGTGGTCAACAGCCAGCTAGTATCGTGTGTATGTATATGTGTGTTGGGGTGGAGAGGGCTCCCGTAAGCCGTGGTGAAGGCAACCTTTCTAGGAGAAGCAAATCTCTGATTCAAAAAACCATAAAGCGGGAGACCAGTACCCGCATTAAGTTGTAGCGGACGGTGTATGACTTCTTTCCGACTGTACTTTCTGGTAAACATGTTCTCAGGAAGAAGGTTGGAGGTTATATCAACCAAAACATTGAGAAAATGACACTCAAGATGAGAACAATCATCCGATGACTACTAATACAAATAACTGATAATCAGGTTTTGAAATTTAAAGTTACATGGAGCTGAAAGGGGGGGGAGGAATAACAAAATACTAAGGTCTTATATACGATATGAAAAGAAACTGGAATCTTAGGAAGATTTCTATCATTTGAGTTATTATAGAAGCAAATAAACTCATAAAAAAGAATTTCCCAAATTGGCAAATATACTCGGTGAACTATTCTTTTCATGTTAGACATAAGATATTTTGTTTTTTCCTTTCAGTCCTGTTGGAAACTTCCACTAAAGTTACTTTTTTCTTCTTCACTCTCTTTTGTTTCAATTTTCTAATCGCTTTGCTTTTTTTGGGGGGATGGGGCAGTCTACCGGATGCCAAACATTCCCCCATTAGTTTAGTTACTCCAACCGAGAGATCTTTTTAAGATTCTAACCGCCTCTTTAAGCGCTATTGTTTGTATTTCTCTTGCACTTGGTTCACTGGGTATATTCGCCAGATAGTTTTTGAAACTCTTTTTCATTAGACCGGTTGCTCCTATAATGACTCGTATGATTGATACCTTCTTAAGATTCCAGTTTCTTTTCATGTATTACGTGAGTTCTTGGTATTTTGTTATTTTCTCCCTCTCTGCTCTGTTAAGACCAGCATCATTAGGGATGCTTACTTCAACTATGGTTGCTACTTTCTCCCTTCTGTCCCATATCACTATGTCAGGCTTAATAGCCCCATTTTCTAGGTATGTAGCTGTAGGAATTTTGTAGTCATAGTGGATGGTGCATGACTTATTTCCAACTGTTCTTTCCGGTAAACATGTTGCTAAGATTTGCTATGACATAGGATATTCAAGTTTTTTTCAGATTTTCCCATGGAGATGTTTAAACGCTCCATTGTGTCACATTGTGTACCTATTTACTATGCCTCCCCACGGGACAGAGTTAGACACCAGGGTCGTTTTTTAACGTGGAGAAAAGGTACAAAAATAAAATTGTATCAGTCGTGAAGGACTGCTCCTTCACCGAAAGAGAACAAGAAAATTAAGTGCAGCATCTGAAGAACAGATACTACACTTTGATCTTTGTATTTATTTGCTTCCCCACGTAGCAAATTAGGCACAAGGCCGTTTTTTAATGTGGAGATGGAGGGAAGGGGGGAGGGAAAGGGGGTACCAGCTCCCGAGAGGTGGGAAATGGGAGCTGGATTAGAAACTGTTGGTATGAAGGGTTGCCCCTTCAGTGACCAAGTTTAGATATGTGGGGTTACCCCCACATATGGTCTTTGCTAGTCTTAGCTGGTCTTTGCTAGTCATAGCTTTGCAGCATCTGCCGGAACAGATACTACACTTTGAGATATTAAATCTTTTATTCATGTTAAAAATACAGTGAAAATCAACGATGAACAAAAAACTTAGGCACATGGCCAACTCAAAAGGGGGGGATTTTGGGGGGTCGTTGGTCATCCTTGTCACTCCAGAACTAAACAAAATCAAAAGCTTCTCCCAGCTAGTATCTTCTTTCACCATAATACCGCATTCACCCTTTCATATTGGGGGGTCCTACTTAACTCCCAGTTTTTAAAACATTTTTTATTGACGTGTAAAAACAAAAAAGATAACAATAAAATGCCGGAACAGATGGTATTTATTTGCTCCCCCACCGAGCAAATTAGGCACAAGGCCGATTTTTAATGTGAGGAGTGAAGGGAGGGGGAAGGGGAAAAGGGGACCAGCTCCCGAGAGGTGGGAAATGGGAGCTGGTTAATGGTCAGGTATGTGGGGTTGCCCCCACATCTGGTCTTTGCTAGTCATAGCTAGTCATAGCTTGCAGCATCTGCCGGAACAGATGGTATTTATTTGCTCCCCCACCGAGCAAATTAGGCACAAGGCCGATTTTTAAAGTGAGGAGTGAAGGGGAAATGGGGACCAACTCCCAGGGAGTAGGGGAGCTGGATAGTGACAATTGGTATGAAGGGTTGCCTCTACATTGACCAAGGTCTTATATGTGGAGTTGCCCCCACATATGGTCTTTGCTTGCAGTATCTGCCGGAAAAGATGGTGTTTATTTGCTCCCCCACTGAGCAAATTAGGCACAAGGCCGTTTTTAATGTGAGGTAAAAACCAGCTCCCCTAAAAGTAGGCAAAAAGGGGGCACTCTGGTTACCAAAAATAATAATTGTCCCAGTATAGAGGGTTTCCCCTCCATTGACTGGTACAAATTATCTTAAGTGCAGCATCTGCCGGAACAGATGGTATTTATTTGCTCCCCCACTGAGCAAATTAGGCACAAGGCCGTTTTTAATGTGAGGTAAAAACCAGCTCCCCTTAAAGTAGGCAAAAAGGGGGCACTCTGGTTACCAAAAATAATAATTGTCCCAGTATAGAGGGTTTCCCCTCTATTGACTGGTACAAATTATCTTAAGTGCAGTATCTGCCGGAACAGATGGTGTTTATTTGCTCCCCCACTGAGCAAATTAGGCACAAGGCCGTTTTTAATGTGAGGTGAAAACCAGCTCCCCTAAAAGTAGGCAAAAAGGGGTCACTCTGGTTACCAAAAATAATAATTGTCCCAGTATAGAGGGTTTCCCCTCCATTGACTGGTACAAATTATCTTAAGTGCAGCATCTGCCGGAACAGATGGTATTTATTTGCTCCCCCACTGAGCAAATTAGGCACAAGGCCGTTTTTAATGTGAGGTAAAAACCAGCTCCCCTAAAAGGGGTCACTCTGGTTCCCAAAAATAATAATTGTCCCAGTATAGAGGGTTTCCCCTCCATTGACTGGTACAAATTATCTTAAGTGCAGTATCTGCCGGAAAAGATGGTGTTTATTTGCTCCCCCACTGAGCAAATTAGGCACAAGGCCGTTTTTAATGTGAGGTAAAAACCAGCTCCCCTAACAGGGGTCACTCTGGTTACCAAAAATAATAATTGTCCCAGTATAGAGGGTTTCCCCTCCATTGACTGGTACAAATTATCTTAAGTGCAGCATCTGCCGGAACAGATACTACACTTTGATCTTGTTTATATATTTTATTGAGAAAGAAAAAATTGAACATAAAAAACGTACAAAAAATTCAATTCAACAAAATTAGGCACAAGGCCCTACAAGAAATTGGGAGGGGGAGGGTACAGGGTCTTTTTGACTATGTAACAGATGAGACTTTGAAGTCTTACTCTTGACTGGCAACATTTACCAAAATACCTCAATCACTCTGTGGATCCTAATCTAATTAATAACCCCAGCGTTCAATGTAAAATTTAACTATGTACAATTTGTATATTCATTTCTGTATGTTGTGTGTGCATTTTTTTTTTTTTTTTTTTTTTGTGTGTATGTGTGAGAAAATAAAGTTCGATTTCATTAGAAAGAGTTCTTGAATTAATTGGCATAAAATGTTCGTGGAGTGGGAAAAAACTAATGAAAATGTTCATTTCAAAAATAAGGAAAAACTACTAATGTGTTGTTAGTAAGACCCCCCCTGTACTATTCTATGTGGCTAGATCCCCCACTGTTTTCCGGGGAACCGAAAACAAGCAGAGCATCCCTAATGGGGTTTGGGGAAGTCGCCTTAATGGAGGTGGGAGAAAATAAAGCAACGGATGGAGGGGGTAGGAAGGTGACCTCTGAGTAGGGGGATGATCGGGGGCATCAGAAAATAAAGATGAGGAGCAGGGGGGTTGGGCAGACTCAGAGGTTCTCTAATACCAAAAAATAAAATCAGGAACAGGATCTCATTTGTACCACCAGTCAAGAGTTACTTTACTGAACTTATAATGCTAACCTAGGCGGGATGGGTTCCGTAGGACCCAGCACCGCCCATGCCATGCCTAAGGAGGGAACACGTATTGAAACTTGGCTCCTCGACGGATGCACAAACTAGTGCTGTGCACCCACCTCTTGTCAAATTCCACTCTAGGCAACCTCTTCCAATCGCATCTGATCTTTACTTTAAGCAAATGTTTAAAGTAAACGATCAGATCCCGATCAGGAACAGATGTCCCTTCGTGGACCAACTTGAGGCGCGCGATCCAAATGGTCATGCGCGCTACTGCTAGGATCGCCAGGAAAACCAAACTTTCCTCCCTGGGGAACGGCGGCTCCATGTTGTACACAAAAGTTCCTACGTCGAGATCGAGCAGACACTCGGCATCGATGCGAGCTGTTACCCCCTCGACGTACCTTAATAGGGGCTGTATCCGGCTGCAACTAAAAAACGCGTGCTCGATTGTTTCGGGCTCGCGTTCGTCACAGCACGGACAGAAGCGGCTGGTATGTTCTTTATACCGGAAAAGTACGTCGAAGAGGGGCAGCGCATTTCGGACCAGTCGCCAAGTCAGGGAGAATTCTGAGTTATTCAGAATCTCCCGTCCCGGCGCCCAACGCCATTGAGAACGGACAACCTCCATCGACCATCCCATCCGCCTACAAAGTGGATCCTTCGCGGTCCCCTCCACTAAATCCCGATACAGTTTCTTCCTTGGCTGATCGAGGACATTGGTCCCCGGCAAAGCTCTAAGAGCGGTTCGGCATTCGGAGAAGAACTTGGACTCCCCCTTCGGTCTACGACGACCTTCTACCGAAGGGTTGGGTTTGAGGTTGGGAAACGAGTTCTCAACCACAGGGACCCAAGGAGCGTCTCCTTCAAGCGAACGACCCAGGAAAGCCAATCTCTCGGCGTTTCTATGACACAAGAGACTGGGCTGACCCAGGCCTCCCTCGCTCGGATTTTGAACACAGACCTCTCTGCAGACATAATGCTTACCCTCGTTCCACAAAAGTGAATCGAGGCGCCCTTGTAAGCGGGTTAGTCGTTCTGCAGGGAGAGGAAGTACAGACAAACGGTAAAGGATGAGCGGAAAGACGTATGTAGCACACGCCTCCGCCCGACCCTTCAAGGACAATTTCCTTCCAATCCAAGTCTTTACTGACGATTTGACCTTAGACTGTACTTCCGACCAATTCTTTTCCAGCTGAAGTACCGGTCCAAACCAGACACCGAGAATGCGGACCGGTCCATCGGTCCAGCTGAAAATACCTGGAAGCGAGTTTACCCCGGTCCAGGCCCCCAACCGCAGGCCAACAGACTTGCTACGGTTGAAGATGGCCCCTGTTACTTCTTCGTATCGAGCGAGCGCCTCGACCACCGCTTGAACGTCCGTGAGGCAAGACACGAACACGGTGACGTCATCGGCGAACGCGGAAACCCTGCCTCGTGTGCCTCCAGGGAGAGCTATTCCGCGCAGGACTGGTGTAGCCACCTCGTCCCTTAACTTGCGAAGGAGGGGTTCCAACGCCAGGACATACAACAGAGGCGACAGCGGACAACCCTGTCGCACCGACCGAGAGACAGCGAATGACTCCGACAGCTTACCGTTGATCTGCACCGCTACCGTCGGCCTGTCATACAGAACAAAGATCCACTTGCGGAAGTCCGGATTAAATCCGGCGGCCTCTAGCACAGATCCTAGGAACCGATGGTCGACCCCATCGAATGCCTTGGACTGATCCAAACTGATCAGCGCGGCTTCGGCGTCGTCTTCTGTCCCCTCTATGATCGAGCGTATCAAGTGCAAATTGTCTTGAATCGATCTCCCCTTCACAGCATAAGTCTGGTCCGGTTCGATCAAGTCAGTGATGACAACCTGCAAGCGATTCGCAAGAATCTTTGCCAAAATCTTTAACTCTGTGTTTAGCAGAGTCAAGGGCCTAAAATCATCAAAGTTTTCCCTCCCACCATGCCGTTGACCTTTCCTCAGCAATGTGATCACACCCTTGGTCACCTGTCTAGGGATGGAACCCTGGGCAAACCAATGGTTGAACATATCCTTCAGAATAGGGACCAACATGGGCGACAGCCTCAAGTAAAACTCGTAGGGTAAACCATCAATCCCCGGGGATTTGTTATAGCCGACCTGCTTCAACGCAGTAATGACCTCATGTTCAGTAATAAGACCATCACAGCTAGCCGCCCGAGCCGCCGTGAGGCGGGGCGAGTCAGCCAAATAGCTGCCAAACTCATCAACCCTGAGTCTGGGTAGTTGGGTGAAGCGCACCGATAGATGCTCCCGAAACCCCTCGCAGATCTCCCGAGTCGATACTAAGGGGTGTCCTTCCAGGTTATGTACTTTACGAATGTACCCATCCGAACCGCGCCTTAAAGCAGCCTTACGCTCAACAGCGTCAACATTCACAGCCTCGTTAGAAACTTTCTTTAACCTAGCCCTAACTACTTGACCTTCATACCGCTCGCTAGCCAAGCGGTTGAGATCTTGTTTAGCTAGTGCTAACTCTAGGGGGTCTCCCCCCTCCACCGCCCGGGTCAGCTTATCCTCTAAACGCTTCTTTGCCTTAGCCTTATCTATCGCGAGGCGTTGGCTATACTGGACAGAGAAGCGCCTAATTTTGGCCTTGAGACTAACCCACCACTTACTCCCTGTAACCGCCCCCACTAAAGCCCGCTGAATTAGCTCAGTGACCTTCAACCGGTAGTCCTCCAGCTCCAACAAGGTGCTGTTGAACTTCCAGTATCCGGCCAGTTTAGGCCTAGCACTTAAGTTCAAACGGGCCATAACAAGTTTATGGTCCGAGTGTCCTAGCAAGTGGAACGTGGGGCAAGATAGGAAGTCTACATCGCCTCTTCTAACTAACATCCGATCCAAGTAAGTGCTTGGATGGGAAGGCACTACAGGATGCCACGTCCACATCTCCCGCCCCGGATGATCCAGACGAAATCTGTCGACGAGATCGCACGAGGCCAAGCCGTCCCCAACGGGACTTTACAACTTGATGTCACGTGGCTCACACTCTCTACTTCTGTGCAGCAGAACCTGCACTTCACTGTTTTGTCATGTGAGATTGCAAATTGGTAACTTTGTACTCATTAAATACTTTTATTTTAAACTGATAATCAGGTTTTGAAATTTAAAAATGAAAATATTCAGGTCTTATGTATGACATGAAGAGAAACTGGAATCTTAGGAAGATTTATTATTTCAGTTATTATAGGAGCAAACGAAAAACAAATTTCAAAAACTGGCAAATATACTCGGTGAACTATTCTTTTCATGTTAGACATAAGGCATTTTGTTTTGAGCTCTGTTTACTTTTTTCTTTGTCACCGTGCTTTCTCATATGAGTTTTCAAATTGCCGCTGCGTGCAAACGACATGCCACACGTTTCACAGGTGTACGGTCGCTCGCCTGTGTGGATCCTCATGTGGACTTTTAGATTCGAAATCTCCGTGTGTGAAGATCCACAATATTTGCATGTATAGGGTCTATCATCCGTGTGAATTCTGATGTGGTCGCGTAAATTGCTACGCCATGCAAACGAAGTTCCGCAAAGCTCACACGTATATGGTTTCTCGTGCGTGTGAATTCGCATGTGAGCTTTCAAAGTGTCATTTCGAGCAAACGCAGATCCGCACACGCTGCAAGAAAATGATCTCTCACGTGTGTGGATCCGCATGTGGACGTTCAAGTGCGATTTTTCCGTGTGTGAAGATCCGCAAACGTCACACGTGTATCGTTTCTCTCCAGTGTGAATGCGAATGTGGTTTCGTAGTTTTCGGTTCTGTGCGAAAGCATATCCGCAAATTTCACAGCGAAATGGTTTTTCTCCTGTGTGTGTTCGAATGTGATCTTGCAGGTGGCTGCTTCGTGAAAAGGATCGTTTGCAAACCTCACAAGTGTACGATTTTTTTCCTACATGTATCTGTTTTTGAAGAGTTTCCATTTTTATAATAGAATCAGGAATATTCAATCGTCAACAATTTTATGAAAAAATAATATAAAGATTTAAAAGATGTTTTTGCTTCAAGTTTTTTTAAAAACAGGCGTTAGCAGACCTTTTTTTTTTGTATTTTACTTCAGTAAACTTTAAGAGATCAAGGGGCTCCTTCACTTGATTCCGTTATGATTTAAATTTATATCCAAGGGCTCTTTTAAGAATAGATACTGTTCCCTTTATGGCTGCTATCTGTATTTTGTTACAGCTTGGTTTTCCAGGGATTGCTTCTAAGTATTTTCGAAGGTTCTTTTTTATTAGGCCAGTTGCTCCTGTCACAACTGGTATGATGTTTATTTCTTTCAGAGACCATATTGTTTTTAAATGTGTTTTCAAGTGTCTTTTCAAATTCGAATTCTGTTTGAATTTTGACCCGCATACATTACAAGCGTAAGGTTTATCACCAGTATGTGATTTGATTGCATCACCTGAGTTCAATAACTAGGACTATTCATTCTTTTAGTGTCCCTTAAGTTCAGTATGTGTTTTCAAGTGTCTTTTCAAATCCGAATTCTGTGTGAATTTTGACCCGCATATGTTACAAGCGTAGGGTTTATCACCAATGTGCGTTCGCAAATGTTCGTATAATGAGGAATTCCAACTTGATTCTGTTAAATTCATATCCAAGGGCTCTTTTAAGAATAGATGCTGTTCCCTTTATGGCTGCTATCTGTATTTCATTACAGCCTGGTCTTCCAGGGATTGCTTCTAAGTATTTTTGAAGGTTCTTTTTTATTAAACCAGTTTCTCCTATCACAACCGGTATAATGTTTATTTCTTTCAGAGATCATGTTGCTTTTAGATCATTTTTTTAGGTCCTGATATTTTGTTATCTTTTCCCGTTCTGCTCTATTAAGACCAAAGTCGTTTGGAACTGTGACATCGATAATGAGTGCAGTTCTTTCGGGCTTGTTCCATATTACTACATCTGGTTTGATGGCCTTGTCTTTTATGTATCTGCCTGCCTGTATGTCTTTGTTGTAGAACTGTCACTTTTCCATTTCTGTTTGAGATATATTATGTTCCATTAAAGTTCTTTGTCTCTCAAACATGGAATTAGTAAAGAAATCCGGAACATTATTTCCTTGTCTCCAATTTAAAAATGTTTTAGTCTCTTCGTCTTTCTTTACTCTTTCAGCATTGTTCCACATTACAATGTCTAGTTTGATGTCTTTATATTTTATGTATCTGCCAAACTGTACGTCTTTGCCATAGAACACTGTCACTTGATGGCCTTGTCTTTTATGTATTTTTCTGCCTGTATGTCTTTGTCGTAGATACTCCAGTGTGTATACGTACGTGACATCTTAACTTTGATTGCTGATGTCGTTATCGTTAGCAAGTTTTTGAAAGTTTGGCGAAGGGGGACGAGAGACTTAAGCTCAATCGAACACTTTCCATGAAAATAACAATACATCAGAGACAAGCTCGCAACATCTCTTCTGTGAGATAGAGGTTGCAGGGAAGAGAAAAGGACATCTCCTACGAGGCTACGAAGTCTATTTTGAACTCTATCAAGGCAGAACAAGTCCTTCCTTTCTAGAAGCTCCTGTCAAGATGTGGTGATGCTTTTGTAAAAAAAAAAAAGAAAGAAAGAAAGAAAAAAAAAGGATCTTTTAAGAATAGATGCTGTTCCCTTTATGGCTGCTATTTGTATTTCGTTACAGCTTGGTCTTTCAGGGATTGCTTCTAAGTATTTCTGAAGGTTCTTTTTTATTAAACCAGTTGCTCTGATCACAACCTGTGGTTAGAGTACTTGAAAAAAGTGATATTATCCTGAGGTTGAAGGTTCAATTCTCAGCATGGGCGACCAAAAAATATAATTATGAATTACTTAGAACATTTAATGGAACATAAAGTAAATAAAGGGTTTCATTAAAATGGAACAAGAGTGTGACAAGATACGCCTGAAGAAAGTTGGACATATTGTGAAACAGCAGCCTGAAGAAACCAAATAATATAAAGGTATGACTTTGAATGATGATGGCAAGTCATGTGATAGTGAAAAAATGGAAATAAGTTTATCAGGAAATAGGGTTGGTGGAAAGACAATGGTTAGGAAGTCATTCACGAAGGCACACAAAAGGATATTAAGATGGAACATAAAGTAAATAAAGGGTATGTGCACAGCAAGTATTTTTATGAGTTTCTTTTTTATCGAAACAGAAATTGTCAAAAAAAAATAAAAAAATTGAAAAGATTTAAAGATGTTTTTGCTTTAGTTTGTCTTATAAAAACCAGCATCAGAGGTTTTTAAGAGTTTCCATTTTTGTCCTGCCTTGATAGAGTTCAAAATAGACTTCGTAGCCTCGTAGGAAATGTTTTTAAGAGTTTCCATTTTTGTCCTGCCTTGATAGAGCTCAAAATAGACTTCGTAGCCTCGTAGGAAATGTTTTTAAGAGTTTCCATTTTTGTCCTGCCTTGATAGAGCTCAAAATAGACTTCGTAGCCTCGTAGGAAATGTTTTTAAGAGTTTCCATTTTTGTAATCAAAACAGGAACATTCAATCGTCAGCAATTATAATTTCATAAAGAAATAAAGTTTTTGTTTGAAGTTGTCTCATAAAAACCAGCATCATTTCTATTGTGGTGTGTCCACCCTATGGATAATAATGGACTCTTCTATTTATAACAAAGACTGGGAGAATATGTCTCCTGTCAGTTATGTATATGTCTTGCACTACTCGTGTATCAGCAAGGGGGAGGTTTTCTTTTGGGTTTTTTTTAAGGAGTTTCCATTTTGTTATTAAAAGTAGGGGATATCCAAAGTAAGAGTCTTCAATTGTCAGCAATTTTATAAAAAAAAAATAAAGATTAAAAGCAATGTTTTGTTTCTGTTTGTCTTATAAAAACCAGCATCATTTCTATTTTCGCGTGTCAAACTTATTTTTTTTTTATTACATTTTCACCCCACAAAAAACATGTTGCCACTGATGTCGGTGGCTATTATCAGGGACACAGGCTACAGGGGTACTATGTAGGGAGTTGAGCAGCAAGATGTCGGTTCATGTTAAATTTGAACTTCTGCATGTCAGTGCAGTTGGGGAAGCAGGGACCTGGAATGAAATTCCAAAGTCTAGCGGTTCTGGGGAAGAAACTATGGGAATAGAAGGCTCTCTTACATCTAGGGATCTGTGAAGGGGTGGGATTTTGCTGCTTGTCGGGTTTGTCGGGGGTATTTACGTCGAGGAGGTACAAGTGCTTGCAGTTCATTGGAGCATTCACCGTTAAAGTACTTGTAGAACAGGCAGAGGGATGCTACATTTTGTCGATGGGACAGAGGCTGAAGCTTAGATGACAGTTCAGGACCTATCAAGTTGGCGATTCTCTTTTGAACCTTGTCTAGGAGCGAGAGACTAGCAGCAGATGCACGAGCCCAAATGTGAAAACAATACTCTATACATGGGCGAATTGTGGCCTTATAAAGGTACAGGATACTTTCGGGTGTTAGTAATTTCTAGCATGGTAGAGAGAGCCTATCTTATTACAAACACTGCGAGAATATGGCTCTTGGTGTTAGCAAACCAGTTATGCATGAGTCTTGCATACGTGGTAGCCGAACTAAGCTATGTACCCAGACTCTTCCTTTGTTGCGTTTGCTTTCCTGTTTACTGATAATCAAATTATATTTTTCTTCCACATTTTTACCAACATTTTCTTTTTCCATAATTTGAATCTGTAAAAAAAAAAGGAAAGATTATGTTTCAATATTCACATTTGGTTAAGAATTCATATTAATGTTGGACAGCTTTCAAAGACTGAAACATAGTAAAAGAAATGGAAAAAACTTTAAAAAAAAACAAACAACCGTAATTTTGTTTTATTGTTCATTTAATGGCAAACACCTTTTTATGCAGAGGGAGAGGGAATGTACTTTAACCATTTTATTTATTTCTATTTTTTTTTTGTATTTTTTACTTTTTGTATTTTTCATTTTTTGTATTTTTTATTTTTTTGTATTTTTTATTTTTTGTATTTTCATTTTTTGTATTTTTTTGAATTTTTTATTTTTTGTATTTTTTATTTTTTTATTTTTTTTTATTTTTTGTAGTTTTTATGTTTTTGTATTTTTTATATTTTTCATTTTTTGTATTTTTATTCTTTGTATATATATTTTTTTATGTATTTTGTATGACGCCAACAATTCTTTTTTCTTTTTCCACAATTTGAATATGTAAAAAAAAAAACCTTTCAAAGGGCGAATAAACCCTTTTTCGGGGTCAACGGCCAACTAACACCATGTGCATTTGTGTATGTGTGTGTTGGGGTGGAGAGGACTCCTGTAAGCAGTGGTGAAGGCAACCTTTCTAGGAGAAGCAAATCTGATTTAAAAAACCATAAAGCAGGAGGCCAGTACCCGCATTAAGCTGGTCTGCAGTTTAACTTGTTGCTGGCTATCTTGCTCTTGCTTGTTGCTGGATATCAACATTTTGAACCAAGAGACTTAGCTGTCGTACAAAGCTAAGACTCTGTAACATCATCTGTGTACAGATACTCCCTCAGGCATTTGTCTATAAAAAGGGTCCTGTGGTGATGGAAAAGTTGTGGCGTGAAATGCTGGAAGCATGTAATAATTGATCTCAATGACCGTCTTCAGTGTCATGCCTGCTTGAGCGTGTGAATCCACCAGTAGGACTAAAAAAAAAAAGTCATTTTTGGGTTCATGGGCTTTAAGTGTCTGAGGGAGTGGCACTCCTCTGACAAGACGTTCCAATCATCATATCTGCCTAAAACTTTTGTCAGAGATGACGGATTTTCACGAGTTTCATATCATTTTCAAGCTCGACCCTTCGGAGGACAGATATCAAAAAATTGGCTAAAAACATTGATTCCTTCACCCTCAACTGGGCAGTTTTCTACAAGGAAGGGTCGCTTTTTTCGCTGATATTTTCGAAAGTTATCCCCTCTTTTCAATTGACTAGCCTTAATTTAAATCTTTGTACTTCCGGTTTAGTGAGGGACACAACGGCGAAGGCGCCACTTTTTTTCACATTCTTTTCCTCCTTCACAGTACGGGTTCAAGCCCGCCTGCATACTACCACTTTTTTTTTTTTTTGCTCAACACACACACTTACAAACATCCGGGCAATGCCAAGCACCCAGAAATGGAAATTTTAGAAAATTAAAAAAAAAAAAAGAAAGATCTGCCATAATTTTGTTTTATTTTTCATTAAAAAATGTTTCATGGCCAAATTTTAAAAATCCACTAACACTATGGTTTACTTTGACTTGCGCAACTGCCATTGCTCAAAAGCAGCATTCATACCGCAGATTTAACCGACATAAGTCCAGTTCAAACAGACGGAAGTATATAGAAGCTAAAAATAACGTTAAGAAAGAAATAGCGACAGCTAAGAGAGAATTTACGGAAACCACTAAAAAACGCATCGAAGCACAAAAACTAGGAACTCAAGACTTCTGGAAAATCTACAACAGTGTAGTAAATAATGGGCAATCAACAATTCCCCCACTAACCAACAATCACGAGGTTGTCTCCTCAGCAACCAAGAAGGCTAACATGCTTGCCAGTAAGTTTGCCTTAAACTCCACACTGGACCCTTCCAACCACCCCCTACCTGACTTTCTTATGTGGACAGACGCCATGCTAGATGATCCGAAATACACCCCTGCTCAGGTGCATGCCATCATAAAAAACCTTGACACTTCAAAAGCATGGGGACCCGATCTCATCCCAGCTGTGCTATTAAAAAAGTGCTCAGCCGAAGTAGCTCTAGTTCTCTCCAAACTCTGCAACAAATGCCCTAATGAAGCTTGCTTTCCGGGCTGTTGGAAAACTCCTTCTGTTGTACCAGTATTCAACAATTCTGACGAAAGGATTGACCCATCAAACTATCGCCCCATTAGCCTCCTCCCACTTTTTGCCAAAATATTTGAGACCTTAAAATTAACCATGGTCTAGTCCGTCACCTTACAGATGCTAAACTTCTGACTGACCAACAATATGGATTTAGACAAGCCCGTTCCACAGCAAACATCCTAACTGTAATCTCTGAATGTATATACCATTCACTGGACAAAGCGGGGGAGGGCAGAGTGGTAGCTCTAGATATATCTAAGGCTTTTGACAGGGTATGGCATGAGGGTCTCCTCAGGAAAATTAGATCATACGGTATCACTGGTAGAATGCTAAACATAATTAAATCCTTCTTAGATAAGAGAAAAATCCAGATTGCCCTAAACGGTTGTACATCTAAACAATATTATATAAATGCGGGAGTGCCCCAGGGGTCTATCCTTGGACATCTATTGTTCCTGATATTCATAAATGACCTCCCCGACAAAATTTCCTCTGAGATGGGTATATATGGTGATGACACTACACTCTATGGCAGGCATGACAGGAACACAAACACATTTCTAAAGAAATGGCAGAACCACTAGAGGAAGACCTCCAATCTGCAGTGGAATGGGGACAAAAACGGTTGATCATGTTCAATGCCGCCAAGACTAAACTAGTTTCATTCAATAATTACAAGAAACCCTCTCTACCACCTATAGCAATGGCCAACGACTCTTTATCTGAGAGTACATCTTTCAAACTCCTTGGCCTAACGTTCACAGGAAACATGAGTTGGAACAATTACATTGAAGGCATTGCCAGGGCTGCTGCAAGAAAGGTGGGCTCTCTCTACCGTGCTAGAAAACTACTAACACCCGAAAGTATCGTTTACCTCTATAAAGCAACCATTCGCCCATGTATGGAGTATTGTTGTCACATTTCGGCTGGTGCATCTGCTACTAGTCTCTTGCTCCTTGACAAGGTTCAAAAGAGAGTCGCAAACCTGACAGGCCCTGAACTGGCATCTAAGCTTCAGCCTCTGTCCCATCGACGAAATATTACATCCCTCTGCCTGTTCTACAAGTACTTTAGTGATGAATGCTCTGACGAACTGCAATCACTTGTGCCCCCACGACGTGAGCACCCTCGACAAACCCGACAGGCTACTAAATCCCACCCTCACACTGTAGAGATCCCTAGATGTAAAAGATCTTTCTACTCCAATAGTTTCTTCCCCAGAACCGCTAGACTTTGGAATTCCATTCCAGGTCCCTGCTTCCCCAACAGTACTGACGTGCAGAAGTTCAAGTGTAACGTGAACCGACATCTTGCTGCCCAAATCCCTACATAGTACCCCAGTAGTTGTTGCCCCTGATAGTAGCCCCCTACATCAAAGTGGCAATGCGCCTTGTTTGGGGTGAAAATGTAAAAAAAAAAAAAAAAAAAAAACTTTTTTTGTAATGCTTTTTAGTTTACACTCATTTTCCTAAATGTACAAAAATAATTAAAATGTGAGACAAAAATCGTGTTTACATTATTGAGGCTTTAAAACAACGTTCCTATGACATTTTTAAGTCGTCCACACGCCCATATTTTAAAAATCTAGCAAAAATTAAATAATAGTCATATTTTCCTGAAATTTTCGATATTCAATCATTATTAAATAAACTTACATATTAAAAGTAGTTTTTTTAATAAACTTACATATTAAAAGTAGTTTTTTTAAATAAACTTACATATTAAAAGTAGGTTTTATTAAATAAACTTACATATTAAAAGTAGTTTTTTTAATAAACTTACATATTAAAAGTAGTTTTTATTAAATAAACTTACATATTAAAAGTAGTTTTTTTAATAAACTTACATATTAAAAGTAGTTTTTTTAAATAAACTTACATATTAAAAGTAGTTTTTATTAAATAAACTTACATATTAAAAGTAGTTTTTTTAATAAACTTACATATTAAAAGTAGTTTTTTTAATAAACTTACATATTAAAAGTAGTTTTTATTAAATAAACTTACATATTAAAAGTAGTTTTTTTAATAAACTTACATATTAAAAGTAGTTTTTTTAAATAAACTTACATATTAAAAGTAGTTTTTATTAAATAAACTTACATATTAAAAGTAGTTTTTTTAATAAACTTACATATTAAAAGTAGTTTTTTTAATAAACTTACATATTAAAAGTATTTTTTTAAATAAACTTACATATTAAAAGTAGTTTTTATTAAATAAACTTACATATTAAAAGTAGTTTTTTTAATAAACTTACATATTAAAAGTAGTTTTTATTAAATAAACTTACATATTAAAAGTAGTTTTTTTAATAAACTTACATATTAAAAGTAGTTTTTTTAAATAAACTTACATATTAAAAGTAGTTTTTATTAAATAAACTTACATATTAAAAGTAGTTTTTTTAATAAACTTACATATTAAAAGTAGTTTTTTTAATAAACTTACATATTAAAAGTAGTTTTTATTAAATAAACTTACATATTAAAAGTAGTTTTTTTAATAAACTTACATATTAAAAGTAGTTTTTTTAAATAAACTTACATATTAAAAGTAGTTTTTATTAAATAAACTTACATATTAAAAGTAGTTTTTTTAATAAACTTACATATTAAAAGTAGTTTTTTTAATAAACTTACATATTAAAAGTATTTTTTTTAATAAACTTACATATTAAAAGTAGTTTTTATTAAATAAACTTACATATTAAAAGTAGTTTTTTTAATAAACTTACATATTAAAAGTAGTTTTTATTAAATAAACTTACATATTAAAAGTAGTTTTTTTAATAAACTTACATATTAAAAGTAGTTTTTTTAAATAAACTTACATATTAAAAGTAGTTTTTATTAAATAAACTTACATATTAAAAGTATTTTTTTTAATAAACTTACATATTAAAAGTATTTTTTTTTAAATAAACTTACATATTAAAAGTATTTTTTTTAATAAACTTACATATTAAAAGTAGTTTTTATTAAATAAACTTACATATTAAAAGTAGTTTTTATTAAATAAACTTACATATTAAAAGTATTTTTTTTAATAAACTTACATATTAAAAGTATTTTTTTTAATAAACTTACATATTAAAAGTAGTTTTTATTAAATAAACTTACATATTAAAAGTAGTTTTTTTAATAAACTTACATATTAAAAGTAGTTTTTATTAAATAAACTTACATATTAAAAGTAGTTTTTTTAATAAACTTACATATTAAAAGTAGTTTTTATTAAATAAACTTACATATTAAAAGTAGTTTTTATTAAATAAACTTACATATTAAAAGTAGTTTTTTTAATAAACTTACATATTAAAAGTAGTTTTTTTTAATAAACTTACATATTAAAAGTATTTTTTTTTAAATAAACTTACATATTAAAAGTAGTTTTTATTAAATAAACTTACATATTAAAAGTAGTTTTTTTAATAAACTTACATATTAAAAGTAGTTTTTTTAATAAACTTACATATTAAAAGTAGTTTTTATTAAATAAACTTACATATTAAAAGTAGTTTTTTTAATAAACTTACATATTAAAAGTAGTTTTTTTAAATAAACTTACATATTAAAAGTAGTTTTTATTAAATAAACTTACATATTAAAAGTAGTTTTTTTAATAAACTTACATATTAAAAGTAGTTTTTTTAATAAACTTACATATTAAAAGTATTTTTTTTAATAAACTTACATATTAAAAGTAGTTTTTATTAAATAAACTTACATATTAAAAGTAGTTTTTTTAATAAACTTACATATTAAAAGTAGTTTTTATTAAATAAACTTACATATTAAAAGTAGTTTTTTTAATAAACTTACATATTAAAAGTAGTTTTTATTAAATAAACTTACATATTAAAAGTATTTTTTTTAATAAACTTACATATTAAAAGTAGTTTTTATTAAATAAACTTACATATTAAAAGTATTTTTTTTAATAAACTTACATATTAAAAGTAGTTTTTATTAAATAAACTTACATATTAAAAGTAGTTTTTTTAATAAACTTACATATTAAAAGTAGTTTTTTTAATAAACTTACATATTAAAAGTATTTTTTTTAATAAACTTACATATTAAAAGTAGTTTTTATTAAATAAACTTACATATTAAAAGTAGTTTTTATTAAATAAACTTACATATTAAAAGTAGTTTTTTTAATAAACTTACATATTAAAAGTAGTTTTTATTAAATAAACTTACATATTAAAAGTAGTTTTTTTAATAAACTTACATATTAAAAGTAGTTTTTTTAAATAAACTTACATATTAAAAGTAGTTTTTATTAAATAAACTTACATATTAAAAGTATTTTTTTTAATAAACTTACATATTAAAAGTAGTTTTTATTAAATAAACTTACATATTAAAAGTAGTTTTTATTAAATAAACTTACATATTAAAAGTAGTTTTTTTAATAAACTTACATATTAAAAGTAGTTTTTTTAATAAACTTACATATTAAAAGTAGTTTTTTTTAATAAACTTACATATTAAAAGTAGTTTTTATTAAATAAACTTACATATTAAAAGTAGTTTTTATTAAATAAACTTACATATTAAAAGTATTTTTTTTAATAAACTTACATATTAAAAGTAGTTTTTATTAAATAAACTTACATATTAAAAGTAGTTTTTTTAATAAACTTACATATTAAAAGTAGTTTTTTTAATAAACTTACATATTAAAAGTAGTTTTTATTAAATAAACTTACATATTAAAAGTAGTTTTTTTAATAAACTTACATATTAAAAGTAGTTTTTTTAAATAAACTTACATATTAAAAGTAGTTTTTATTAAATAAACTTACATATTAAAAGTAGTTTTTTTAATAAACTTACATATTAAAAGTAGTTTTTTTAAATAAACTTACATATTAAAAGTATTTTTTTTAATAAACTTACATATTAAAAGTAGTTTTTTTAATAAACTTACATATTAAAAGTAGTTTTTTTAAATAAACTTACATATTAAAAGTAGTTTTTTTAATAAACTTACATATTAAAAGTAGTTTTTTTAAATAAACTTACATATTAAAAGTATTTTTTTTAATAAACTTACATATTAAAAGTAGTTTTTTTAATAAACTTACATATTAAAAGTAGTTTTTTTAATAAACTTACATATTAAAAGTAGTTTTTTTAATAAACTTACATATTAAAAGTATTTTTTTTAAATAAACTTACATATTAAAAGTATTTTTTTTAATAAACTTACATATTAAAAGTAGTTTTTATTAAATAAACTTACATATTAAAAGTAGTTTTTTTAATAAACTTACATATTAAAAGTAGTTTTTTTAAATAAACTTACATATTAAAAGTATTTTTTTTAATAAACTTACATATTAAAAGTATTTTTTTTTAAATAAACTTACATATTAAAAGTAGTTTTTTTAATAAACTTACATATTAAAAGTAGTTTTTTTTTAAAAATAAACTTACATAATAAAAGTAGGTTGGTTTCGTTAAATATATTAGAGGAAATATATTTTTTAGGTGTTCTACTCCCTCCCCCCCACTATATTTCATGATCAAAAAACTAAACAAAATAAATGTAGGTTGATAAAAGTTTCAACATTTTTTAAAGCTGAAAAGATCAAATAATTCAAAAATCGTAATTTATATATATATATATGTGCCGTGCCGATATATATAAAATAGATTGGTTCGAGGTGCTACATAGAGCGGACTCCAAAAACCATTTAAAGATTTTGGAGGCCGTCTCTATCGCGGTGCATCAACCTTCTTTGTGCCGGCAAAAGGAAACATCAAACGCATTGTTTCTCTTTGGGGAACTTTGAATTTTTTCTCCAGCTTTTTTTTTTTTTTTTTCCTCCCTCGTTGTGCCAACATTTTTAATCGTTTTTTAAACATAAATAAATTTAATTAATGTCCCCGTACGTTGGCACATTAAATAAGTTCCCCAATAGAACTCTTTATTTTCGTTACAATATTATTTAGATTGCTATCGATTTACTCCTGAAGAGATGATAGCCGAAAGAGCTCTCGAGAAACTTCCGCCTAGTATCTTATTTAAAACCATATATATATATATATATATATATATATATATATATATATATATATAAAATCCTGAGATTTATTTCACTTACCTCAAAATTGTAAATAAAATTGGACATAAATTCAATATTATGTTAAAAAAAAAAACACTTTTTCTTGATAATTTTTTTCTCAGTAATATAATTATTTGAATTACAACAAAACAAAAACAATTTTAAAAAATAATTACTATAAAAAGCTTTAAATGATATTAAATTCAAATATTATGCGATATGAAGTTTAAATGGATTTTTTTAATAACAGGTTTCCAATAATAAAAAAATATATTCATATGAAAGAATGTAAGACTATTGAGATAATAAAAATGGTAAATCCAAAATCAACCTTTAAAAAATTCGGTTTGATTTTGTTATTTAAATTGATAGAGGGTGGTCCTTATGTTTTGTGCTTTTTTAAAAAAAGTATGGAAGCCTGTAAGCAACATTATCTTTAGATACATAAGTGTCAACAGAAGATGTTAAAATTAATTTATTTTATTAACTCTCGTGTGTAATTCGTTAATAAACATCTATTTGTTTTATAAAAGGTAAGTTTTATATTATTTTTTTTATCCATAGCAAAAAAAAACGTTACTTCCATTAACTATTATAACGCAAACGCCCATCCATAGAGATTGACACAAACACATAAAATGATGACGTCACTGTTAATGTTACAATGCTGACTATTGAGATAATAAAAATTGTAAATCCAAAATAAACCTTAAAAAAATTCGTTTTCATTTTATTATTTAAACTGATAGAGGGCGATCCTTATGTTTGGCGCTTTTTTTTCAAAAATGTACGGAGGCTTGTAAGTAACGTTATCTTTAAATACATGTGTCAACAGAAGACGTGAAAATTAATTTTATTTCATTAACTCTACTTTGTGTAGTTCGTTAATAAAATTGTATTTGTTTTATAAAAGGTAAGTTTTATATTATTTTTTTATTCGTAGCAAGAAACAAACAAAACAAAAAAAACATTACTCCATTAACAGTTATAATGCAAACGCTTATCCATAGAAATTAACACAAACACACGAAATGATGACGTCACTATTAATATGTGTAATACTGAAGTTTTACACATCGTCATCAACTATCCTTGCATTTTCTTTTTTTTTTTGTAATGTGAAAAACTAGGTGTCGGTGTTATTAATATTATAAACTTTGTTACAGTAAAAAAATAAATAAATAAATAAAAAAATTTTTTTAAATAAATAAAAATAAATAAATAAAAAATAAAATAAATAAAAAATAAATAAAATAAAATAAAAAATAAAATAAATAAAAAATAAATAAAAAATTAAAATAAATAAAATAAATAAAAAATAAAATAAATAAAAAATAAATAAAATAAAATAAAAAATAAAATAAATAAAAAATAAATAAAAAATTAAAATAAATAAAATAAATAAAAAATAAAAAGTTGAAAAAAATTGAAAAAAAATAAATAAATAAAAATAAATGAATAAATAAAAAATAAATAAATAAATTAAAATAAATAAATAAATAAATAAAAAATTTAAATAAATAAAAAATAAAAAAGTTGAAACAAATTGAAAAAAAAATAAATAAAAATAAATAAATAAACAATTTAAAAAAATAAATAAATAAAAAATTTAAATAAATAAAAAATAAATAAAAAATAAATAAAAATAAACAAATAAAAAATAAATAAAAACAAATAAATAAAAGATAAATTAAAAAAAATAAATGAATAAATAAAAAAAATAAAAAATAAATGAATAAATAAAAAAATAAATAAGTCGCCGCAGCTTTAAAATTTTCATCCTTGTTTTATAAAAGAATGTCGTTCTTTTGTAAATTTTTTAAGGTTAAAAAACTAATTTTTTTAATAAGCTTACCATTAACATTTACTTTTTGATACTCGTACAGTTTAGTCAAGACATTAAAAAATAAAAATACCGAAAAAAAAGTTTAAATTGTATGTATCCGTTATGGAACGAAGTTCTCCGAAAAAAAATTCACTGAATTCTATCAAGTAGTTTTTTTTTACAGCGGAAAAACACGTTTTCATGAGAGCGCGTTGAAGGCAGCCATATTGGATTTAAAAAAAAGTTTTTTTGAATTTTAGAAATGTCAAAGGGAGATAACTCCAGTTAAAGCGCTGACACCCCTCCCCATCCCTAATACTAGTTTTTCTTCCTAAAAATCGAAGATTTTTCTCGGTATCATAACAAATTGTTTTTCGCTGTAAAAAAAAAAAAAAAAAAAAAAAAACTACTTGATGAAATTAAGTGAAATTTTTTTCCGGAGAACTTTGTTCCATAACGGATACATACAATTTACACTTTTTTTTCGATATTTTCATTTTTTTATGTCTTGACTAAACTGTACAAGCGCCTACTTTTTAATTAAAAAAAGTTGAAACTTTTTTAAAAAATGTTTTCATCTAATGAAAATATTGTTGGTTTTCTCTTAATAGTCGCGTAAAGATTACATTTGGTTTTATTAATGTTTTATTAATGTTATTAATGTTTTATTAATGTTATTAATTGTTATTAATGCATTATTAATGTTTTATTAATGTTATTAATTGTTATTAATGCATTATTAATGTTTTATGAATGTTATTAATTGTTATTAATGCATTATTAATGTTTTATTAATTGTTATTAATGCATTATTAATGTTTTATTAATGTTATTAATTGTTATTAATGCATTATTAATGTTTTATTAATGTTATTAATTGTTATTAATGCATTATTAATGTTTTATTAATTGTTATTAATGCATTATTAATGTAATTAATTATTAATGCATTATTAATGTTATTAATTGTTATTAACGCATTATTAATGTTTTATTAATGTTATATTAATGTTATTAATGGTTATTAATGCATTATTAATGTTTTATTAATGTTATTAATTGTTATTAATGCATTATTAATGTTTTATTAATGTTATTAATTGTTATTAATGCATTATTAATGTTATATTAATGTTATTAATTGTTATTAATGCATTATTAATGTTTTATTAATGTTATTAATTGTTATTAATGCATTATTAATGTTATTAATTGTTATTAATGCATTATCAATGTTTTATTAATGTTATTGTTATTAATGCATTATTAATGTTTTATTAATGTTATTAATTGTTATTAATGCATTATTAATGTTTTATTAATGTTATTAATTGTTATTAATGCATTATTAATGTTTTATTAATGTTATTAATTGTTATTAATGCATTATTAATGTTTTATTAATGTTATTAATTGTTATTAATGCATTATTAATGTTTTATTAATGTTATTAATGCATTATTAATGTTTTATTAATGTTATTAATTGTTATTAATGCATTATCAATGTTTTATTAATGTTATTAATTGTTATTAATGCATTATTAATGTTTTATTAATGTTATTAATTGTTATTAATGCATTATTAATGTTTTATTAATGTTATTAATTGTTATTAATGCATTATTAATGTTTTATTAATTGTTATTAATGCATTATTAATGTTTTATTAATGTTATTAATTGTTATTAATGCATTATCAATGTTTTATTAATGTTATTAATGCATTATTAATGTTTTATTAATGTTATTAATGCATTATTAATGCATTATTAATGTTATTAATTATTAATGCATTATCAATGTTTAATTAATTTTATTAATTGTTATTAATGCATCATTAATGTTTTATTAATGTTATTAATTGTTATTAATGCATTATTAATGTTTTATTAATGTTATTAATTGTTATTAATGCATTATTAATGTTTTATTAATGTTATTAATTGTTATTAATGCATTATTAATGTATTATTAATGTTATTAATTGTTATTAATGCATTATTAATGTTTTATTAATGTTATTAATTGTTATTAATGCATTATTAATGCATTATTAATGTTATTAATTGTTATTAACGCATTATTAATGTTTTATTAATGTTATATTAATGTTATTAATGGTTATTAATGCATTATTAATGTTTTATTAATGTTATTAATTGTTATTAATGCATTATTAATGTTTTATTAATGTTATTAATTGTTATTAATGCATTATTAATGTTTTATTAATGTTATTAATGCATTATTAATGTTATATTAATGTTATTAATTGTTATTAATGCATTATTAATGTTATATTAATGTTATTAATTGTTATTAATGCATTATTAATGTTTTATTAATGTTATTAATTGTTATTAATGCATTATTAATGTTATTAATTGTTATTAATGCATTATCAATGTTTTATTAATGTTATTGTTATTAATGCATTATTAATGTTTTATTAATGTTATTAATTGTTATTAATGCATTATTAATGTTTTATTAATGTTATTAATGCATTATTAATGTTTTATTAATGTTATTAATTGTTATTAATGCATTATTAATGTTATTAATTATTAATGCATTATCAATGTTTAATTAATTTTATTAATTGTTATTAATGCATCATTAATGTTTTATTAATGTTATTAATTGTTATTAATGCATTATTAATGTTTTATTAATGTTATTAATTGTTATTAATGCATTATTAATGTTTTATTAATGTTATTAATTGTTATTAATGCATTATTAATGTATTATTAATGTTATTAATTGTTATTAATGCATTATTAATGTAATTAATTATTAATGCATTATTAATGTTATTAACGCATTATTAATGTTTTATTAATGTTATATTAATGTTATTAATTGTTATTAATGCATTATTAATGTTTTATTAATGCTATTAATTGTTATTAATGCATTATTAATGTTTTATTAATGTTATTAATTGTTATTAATGTTTTATTAATGTTATTAATTGTTATTAATGCATTATTAATGTTATATTAATGTTATTAATTGTTATTAATGCATTATTAATGCATTATTAATGTTTTATTAATGTTATTAATTGTTATTAATGCATTATTAATGTTTTATTAATTGTTATTAATGCATTATTAATGTAATTAATTATTAATGCATTATTAATGTTATTAATTGTTATTAACGCATTATTAATGTTTTATTAATGTTATATTAATGTTATTAATGGTTATTAATGCATTATTAATGTTTTATTAATGTTATTAATTGTTATTAATGCATTATTAATGTTTTATTAATGTTATTAATTGTTATTAATGCATTATTAATGTTTTATTAATGTTATTAATGCATTATTAATGTTATATTAATGTTATTAATTGTTATTAATGCATTATTAATGTTTTATTAATGTTATTAATTGTTATTAATGCATTATTAATGTTATATTAATGTTATTAATTGTTATTAATGCATTATTAATGTTTTATTAATGTTATTAATTGTTATTAATGCATTATTAATGTTATTAATTGTTATTAATGCATTATCAATGTTTTATTAATGTTATTGTTATTAATGCATTATTAATGTTTTATTAATGTTATTAATTGTTATTAATGCATTATTAATGTTTTATTAATGTTATTAATTGTTATTAATGTTTTATTAATGTTATTAATTGTTATTAATGCATTATTAATGTTTTATTAATGTTATTAATGCATTATTAATGTTTTATTATTGTTATTAATGCATTATTAATGTTTTATTAATGTTATTAATGCATTATTAATGTTTTATTAATGTTATTGTTATTAATGCATTATTAATGTTTTATTAATGTTATTAATGCATTATCAATGTTTTATTAATGTTATTAATGCATTATTAATGTTTTATTAATGTTATTAATGCATTATTAATGTTTTATTATTGTTATTAATGCATTATTAATGTTTTATTAATGTTATTAATGCATTATTAATGTTTTATTAATGTTATTGTTATTAATGCATTATTAATGTTTTATTAATGTTATTAATGCATTATCAATGTTTTATTAATGTTATTAATGCATTATTAATGTTTTATTAATGTTATTAATGCATTATTAATGTTTTATTAATGTTATTAATGCATTATTAATGTTTTATTAATGTTATTAATGCATTATCAATGTTTTATTAATGTTATTAATGCATTATTAATGTTTTATTAATGTTATTAATGCATTATCAATGTTTTATTAATGTTATTAATGCATTATTAATGTTTTATTAATGTTATTAATGCATTATTAATGTTTTATTATTGTTATTAATGCATTATTAATGTTTTATTAATGTTATTAATGCATTATTAATGTTTTATTAATGTTATTGTTATTAATGCATTATTAATGTTTTATTAATGTTATTAATGCATTATCAATGTTTTATTAATGTTATTAATGCATTATTAATGTTTTATTAATGTTATTAATGCATTATTAATGTTTTATTAATGTTATTAATGCATTATTAATGTTTTATTAATGTTATTAATGCATTATCAATGTTTTATTAATGTTATTAATGCATTATTAATGTTTTATTAATGTTATTAATGCATTATCAATGTTTTATTAATGTTATTAATGCATTATTAATGTTTTATTAATGTTATTAATGCATTATTAATGTTTTATTAATGTTATTAATGCATTATTAATGTTTTATTAATGTTATTGTTATTAATGCATTATTAATGTTTTATTAATGTTATTAATGCATTATCAATGTTTTATTAATGTTATTAATGCATTATTAATGTTTTATTAATGTTATTAATGCATTATTAATGTTTTATTAATGTTATTAATGCATTATTAATGTTTTATTAATGTTATTAATGCATTATTAATGTTTTATTAATGTTATTAATGCATTATTAATGTTTTATTAATGTTATTGTTATTAATGCATTATTAATGTTTTATTAATGTTATTAATGCATTATTAATGTTTTATTAATGTTATTGTTATTAATGCATTATTAATGTTTTATTAATGTTATTAATGCATTATCAATGTTTTATTAATGTTATTAATGCATTATTAATGTTTTATTAATGTTATTAATGCATTATTAATGTTTTATTAATGTTATTAATGCATTATTAATGTTTTATTAATGTTATTAATGCATTATCAATGTTTTATTAATGTTATTAATGCATTATTAATGTTTTATTAATGTTATTAATGCATTATCAATGTTTTATTAATGTTATTAATGCATTATTAATGTTTTATTAATGTTATTAATGCATTATTAATGTTTTATTAATGTTATTAATGCATTATTAATGTTTTATTAATGTTATTAATGCATTATTAATGTTTTATTAATGTTATTAATGCATTATTAATGTTTTATTAATGTTATTAATGCATTATTAATGTTTTATTAATGTTATTGTTATTAATGCATTATTAATGTTTTATTAATGTTATTAATGCATTATTAATGTTTTATTAATGTTATTGTTATTAATGCATTATTAATGTTTTATTAATGTTATTAATGCATTATCAATGTTTTATTAATGTTATTGTTATTAATGCATTATTAATGTTTTATTAATGTTATTAATGCATTATTAATGTTTTATTAATGTTATTGTTATTAATGCATTATTAATGTTTTATTAATGTTATTAATGCATTATCAATGTTTTATTAATGTTATTAATGCATTATTAATGTTTTATTAATGTTATTAATGCATTATTAATGTTTTATTAATGTTATTAATGCATTATTAATGTTTTATTAATGTTATTAATGCATTATTAATGTTTTATTAATGTTATTAATGCATTATTAATGTTTTATTAATGTTATTAATGCATTATTAATGTTTTATTAATGTTATTAATGCATTATTAATGTTTTATTAATGTTATTAATGCATTATTAATGTTTTATTAATGTTATTAATGCATTATTAATGTTTTATTAATGTTATTAATGCATTATTAATGTTTTATTAATGTTATTAATGCATTATTAATGTTATTAATTATTAATGCATTATCAATGTTTAATTAATTTTATTAATTGTTATTAATGCATCATTAATGTTTTATTAATGTTATTAATTGTTATTAATGCATTATTAATGTTTTATTAATGTTATTAATTGTTATTAATGCATTATTAATGTTTTATTAATGTTATTAATTGTTATTAATGTTTTATTAATGTTTTATTAATGTTATTAATGCATTATTAATGTATTATTAATGTTATTAATTGTTATTAATGCATTATTAATGTAATTAATTATTAATGCATTATTAATGTTATTAATTGTTATTAACGCATTATTAATGTTTTATTAATGTTATATTAATGTTATTAATTGTTATTAATGCATTATTAATGTTTTATTAATGCTATTAATTGTTATTAATGCATTATTAATGTTTTATTAATGTTATTAATTGTTATTAATGTTTTATTAATGTTATTAATTGTTATTAATGCATTATTAATGTTATATAAATGTTATTAATTGTTATTAATGCATTATTAATGCATTATTAATGTTTTATTAATGTTATTAATTGTTATTAATGCATTATTAATGTTTTATTAATTGTTATTAATGCATTATTAATGTAATTAATTATTAATGCATTATTAATGTTATTAATTGTTATTAACGCATTATTAATGTTTTATTAATGTTATATTAATGTTATTAATGGTTATTAATGCATTATTAATGTTTTATTAATGTTATTAATTGTTATTAATGCATTATTAATGTATTATTAATGTTATTAATTATTAATGCATTATTAATGTTTTATTAATGTTATTAATTGTTATTAATGCATTATTAATGTTTTATTAATGTTATTAATGCATTATTAATGTTATATTAATGTTATTAATTGTTATTAATGCATTATTAATGTTTTATTAATGTTATTAATTGTTATTAATGCATTATTAATGTTATATTAATGTTATTAATTGTTATTAATGCATTATCAATGTTTTATTAATGTTATTAATTGTTATTAATGCATTATTAATGTTATATTAATGTTATTAATTGTTATTAATGCATTATTAATGTTTTATTAATGTTATTAATTGTTATTAATGCATTATTAATGTTATTAATTGTTATTAATGCATTATCAATGTTTTATTAATGTTATTGTTATTAATGCATTATTAATGTTTTATTAATGTTATTAATTGTTATTAATGCATTATTAATGTTTTATTAATGTTATTAATGCATTATTAATGTTTTATTAATGTTATTAATGCATTATTAATGTTATTAATTATTAATGCATTATCAATGTTTAATTAATTTTATTAATTGTTATTAATGCATCATTAATGTTTTATTAATGTTATTAATTGTTATTAATGCATTATTAATGTTTTATTAATGTTATTAATTGTTATTAATGCATTATTAATGTTTTATTAATGTTATTAATTGTTATTAATGCATTATTAATGTATTATTAATGTTATTAATTGTTATTAATGCATTATTAATGTAATTAATTATTAATGCATTATTAATGTTATTAATTGTTATTAACGCATTATTAATGTTTTAATTATGTTATATTAATGTTATTAATTGTTATTAATGCATTATTAATGTTTTATTAATGCTATTAATTGTTATTAATGCATTATTAATGTTTTATTAATGTTATTAATTGTTATTAATGTTTTATTAATGTTATTAATTGTTATTAATGCATTATTAATGTTATATTAATGTTATTAATTGTTATTAATGCATTATTAATGCATTATTAATGTTTTATTAATGTTATTAATTGTTATTAATGCATTATTAATGTTTTATTAATTGTTATTAATGCATTATTAATGTAATTAATTATTAATGCATTATTAATGTTATTAATTGTTATTAACGCTTTATTAATGTTATATTAATGTTATTAATGGTTATTAATGCATTATTAATGTTTTATTAATGTTATTAATTGTTATTAATGCATTATTAATGTTTTATTAATGTTATTAATTGTTATTAATGCATTATTAATGTTTTATTAATGTTATTAATGCATTATTAATGTTATATTAATGTTATTAATTGTTATTAATGCATTATTAATGTTTTATTAATGTTATTAATTGTTATTAATGCATTATTAATGTTTTATTAATGTTATTAATGCATTATTAATGTTATATTAATGTTATTAATTGTTATTAATGCATTATTAATGTTTTATTAATGTTATTAATTGTTATTAATGCATTATTAATGTTATATTAATGTTATTAATTGTTATTAATGCATTATTAATGTTTTATTAATGTTATTAATTGTTATTAATGCATTATTAATGTTTTATTAATGTTATTAATTGTTATTAATGCATTATCAATGTTTTATTAATGTTATTAATTGTTATTAATGCATTATTAATGTATTATTAATGTTATTAATTATTAATGCATTATTAATGTTTTATTAATGTTATTAATTGTTATTAATGCATTATTAATGTTTTATTAATGTTATTAATGCATTATTAATGTTTTATTAATGTTATTAATTGTTATTAATGCATTATCAATGTTTTATTAATGTTATTAATTGTTATTAATGCATTATCAATGTTTTATTAATGTTATTAATTGTTATTAATGCATTATCAATGTTTTATTAATGTTATTAATTGTTATTAATGCATTATCAATGTTTTATTAATGTTATTAATTGTTATTAACGCATTATTAATGTTTTATTAATGTTATCAATTGTTATTAATGCATTATTAATGTTTTATTAATGTTATTACTTGTTATTAATGCATTATTAATGTTTTATTAATGTTATTACTTGTTATTAATGCATTATTAATGTTTTATTAATGTTATTACTTGTTATTAATGCATTATTAATGTTATTAATTATTAATGCATTATTAATGTTTTATTAATGTTATTAATTGTTATTAACGCATTATTAATGTAATTAATTATTAATGCATTATTTGGTTTTATTAATGTTTTATTAATTGTTATTAATTGTTATTAACGCATTATTAATGTTTTATTAATGTTATTAATGCATTATTAATGTTATCAACTTTGTTAGATTAAAAAAGTTGTTGCAGCTTTCTTGTTTTAATGTTTTGATTTATTTATATATGTGCGGCTTTCTGTGGCGGTTTTCTTTGTTGGAGTAAGGTGCAAGTTATTCTAATTATGTGTGTATCTAAAGAAATGGGGCTTGAAGTTGTCATGTGTGTTTATTGTGTTCATTTGCGTTGTACCGACGAACACATTTTTCTTATCGTCGCCATTGTTGTTGCCACGCAGCTGCTGCTGCTTTTCTGGTTTATTCATGTGAATATTGAGGGTTATGCGAATATAACAGTAGGGTGTATTCCAATTCCTGCTATAGCTGTTCATTTGAACGTGAAATCATAAAAATTGGTCAGTCATCTCATAAAATGTATAGCAATAATATAGTGAATTTTCAAGAGTCTATGACAATTTTAAATGTTTGTACAAAACAAAAGGTACTTGTATAGTTTAGTCAAGACATTAAAAAATGAAAATATCGAAAAAAGTTTGAATTGTATGTATCCGTTATGGAACAAAGTTCTCTGAAAAAAAAAATTTCATCAAGTATTTTTTTTTTTTTTTACAGTGAAAAACCAATTTATGATATCGAACAAAATGTTTGATTTTTAGGAAGAAAAGCTAGTATTTAGAGATGGGGAAGGGTGTCGGTGCTTTGACTGGAGTTATCTCCCTTTGGCATTTCTAAAATTCAAACAAATTTTTTTTTTAATCCAAGATGGCTGCCTTCAATGTGCTCTCATAAAAACGTGTTTTTCCGCTGTAAAAAAAAACCTACTTGATGAAATTAAGTGCAATTTTATTTCAGAGAACTTCGTTCCATAACGGATACATACAATTTAAACTTTTTTCGATATTTTCATTTTTTAATGTCTTGACTAAACTGTACAAGTACCGGTTTTTGTTTTGATTTTTTAAACGCTAGTAATGTTTATGTCTCCGCCTCGGAGAACAACCGGTGTTTTTCTTAGAAAGTCGCCCAATTTTTTATTTGGATGTATCATTTATTTATTTATTATTCTTAAAAACAGTATATATATATATATATCATCGCATCGATAGGTGTATCAGAATTTTTGTAGGAATTTTTGACACCCCTAACACGAGACTGCGAATAAAATATAAAAAAAAACTCGTAATTTCTCTTTTAAAAGTGGGTTGTTTATTTTCTTTATGGATTATACTTCCAAAATAAACTATTAAAGTTGTTTTAAAAGTAATAGAAATATTTTTTTTATTTTTTAAAAAACAGTAATGAATTTTACGAACTCAATATTTTTCAATTTTTAAACTTTAAAAATCTATCAAAATTTTTCTATTGATTCTATTTTTACAATATTTTCAGGGTCAATGTGAAATTTTATGCTCTTTCCAATAAACCGAATATAATATTTTAGACAAACGGGTTTTTTTAATTCACGCCCCCCATTTTGAAATGTCTATTAAAAAGTAAATAATTAATTTACTCACCAAAGTGTTATATATCACAAATTGAAGAGAAAAGGTCAATAAATAATATATTCAAATTTAAAACAAAAAAAGTAGTGTTTTTTTTTTAGAAATTTACCTGTAAAGTCCGAAGTTTAAAACCTTTTTTTTTTTAAACCACGTTGTTTGTTTTTCTTTTGTTTTTTTTTAATGAAACCTTGGTTCTTGCTTCTTTAATTGAAAAAAAAAATTAGGGCTTGAATGACATTTTTCGAGTAGTTATAAGCTTGGAAAGACAGGGGGTCGAATAATTCACGTCTCCCCCTATTTTAAAAAGTAAATAATTAATTTACTCACCAAAGTTTTATATATCACAAATTGAAGAGAAAAGGTCAATAAATAATATATTCAAATTTAAAACAAAAAAAAGTAGTGTTTTTTAGAAATTTACCTGTAAAGTCCGAAGTTTAAAACTTAAAAAAAAAAAAAGTGTTTTTTTTTAAATTTTGTTTTTTAATGAAACCTTGGTCCTTGCTTCTTTAATTGAAAAAAAAAATTAGGGCTTGAATTACATTTTTCGAGGAGTTATAAGCTTGGAAAGATGGGGTGGAATTATTCAATATTTTTCATGAAATTTCTGACACACCTATCGCATCGAGCGTCCTAAATTATGAGAAAAAAAATGAACGAATCTCTTAGTAATCGAATCGAGATTTGTCTCCCTTCGCACAGTGACAAATTGTAAAACAGCGCCAGATCACCAATGTATGAAATCAATAAAAAAAATCTTTTTTTTATGTTAAGAACGGTTTTCGGAATAAACACCCCGGTAATCATGAAGAAAGAGAGAGGCTGTTTCCTCCGTTTGACTATAGGTGGCGTTACTATCTGTCCATCCAGTTACGGAAGCACAAAATGTATATAATGGCACCCTTGAAATAAAAATAAATGTTTTTGTTATATTTTAATTTTAAACATGTTTTTTTTTGTTTGTTTTTTTGCAAACATATTATTTAAGTTTTATTTTTGTCAAGCATATTTAAGATTTTTTTTATTTTGTTGTTGTTTTTTCAAACATATTTAAGATTTTTCCAAACATTTACGTTTTGTTGCTAGTTCATTTTCAAACATTTACGTTTTGTTGCTAGTTCATTTTCAAACATTTACGTTTTGTTGCTAGTTCATTTTCAAACATTTACGTTTTGTTGCTAGTTCATTTTCAAACATTTACAGTTTTTTTGTTTTTATGTTTTTTTTTTGTTTTGTTTTGCAAGCATAAGCTAAATATTTTTGAAATATTTTTCTTTTTGAAAAGTTTGCTTATGCACTTATTGTACCGCGCTATTTTTTAATAGTAGTTTCAAGTAAGATTCAGGTTTTATAATATCCTTTTTCAAATATATATATATATATAAATACTCGCGGAAAAGGTAAAATAAGTGCAGAAAAATTAAGAAAAAGGGGGGGGGGTCCATAAAAAAAAGATAAAAGAAAAAACGTTGATTTTTTTTTTTTTATTAAAGTAAAAAATACTCGCGGAAAAAACGGTTGTACCCATAAATATGTTTAAAAGAAAAATATAGCAAAAACATTTAGTGTATGCTTGCTAAAAAAAAAAAAAAAAAAAAAAACACACAAAAAGTAAATGTTTGAAAATAAACCAGCAACAAAACGTAAATGTTTGCAAAAAAAAAAAATATAAATAAATAAAATAATAATAAAAAAAATAAAACTTAAAAATGTTTGCAAAAAAAAAAAAAAATAATAAAAAAAATAAAACTTAAATATGTTTGAAAAAAAAAACATGTTTAAAATTAAAATATAACAAAAATATTTATTTTTATTTCAAGGGTGCCATTATATACATTTTGTGCTTCCGTAACTGGGTGGACAGACAGTAATGCCACCTATAGATAAACGGAGGATACAGGCTCTCTCTTTCTTCGTGATTACCAACATTCCTAACCTCTCCATGTTAAGAACGGCTTTCGAGGGAGGGGGTTATTCCGAAAACCGTTCTTAACATAAGGAAGTTGGGAGTGTTTATTCCGAAAACCGTTCTTAACATAAGGAAGTTGGGAGTGTTTATTCCGAAAACCGTTCTTAACATAAAGAAGTTGTGAGTGTTTATTCGGAAAACCGTTCTTAACATAAGGAAGTTGGGAGTGTTTATTCCGAAAACCGTTCTTAGCATAAGGAAGTTGGGAGTGTTTATTCCGAAAACCGTTCGTAACATAAGGAAGTTAGGAGTGTTTATTCCGAAAACCGTTCTTAACATGAGGAAGTTGGGAGTGTTTATTCGGAAAACCGTTCTTAACATGAGGAAGTTGGGAGTGTTTATTCCGAAAACCGTTCTTAACATAAAGAAGTTGGGAGTGTTTATTCGGAAAACCGTTCTTAACATAAGGAAGTTGGGAGTGTTTATTCCGAAAACCGTTCTTAGCATAAGGAAGTTGGGAGTGTTTATTCCGAAAACCGTTCGTAACATAAGGAAGTTAGGAGTGTTTATTCCGAAAACCGTTCTTAACATGAGGAAGTTGGGAGTGTTTATTCGGAAAACCGTTCTTAACATGAGGAAGTTGGGAGTGTTTATTCCGAAAACCGTTCTTAACATAAAGAAGTTGGGAGTGTTTATTCGGAAAACCGTTCTTAACATAAGGAAGTTGGGAGTGTTTATTCCGAAAACCGTTCTTAGCATAAGGAAGTTGGGAGTGTTTATTCGGAAAACCGTTCTTAGCATAAGGAAGTTGGGAGTGTTTATTCCGAAAACCGTTCTTAGCATAAGGAAGTTGGGAGTGTTTATTCCGAAAATCGTTCGTAACATAAGGAAGTTAGGAGTGTTTATTCCGAAAACCGTTCTTAACATGAGGAAGTTGGGAGTGTTTATTCCGAAAACCGTTCTTAACATGAGGAAGTTGGGAGTGTTTATACTATCGTCGTAAAAAAAAAAACCAAATAATCGATCTCTTGATGTAACTTACCTTAATGAGAAAGTCCAACAGATTGAAATGCAAAAACGTTTTCGACTTAAAAATTTAAATTAAAAAAAAAACACAAAAAAAACAAAATGGCGTTTTTTTTTTTTTTGTTCTTTTTCGTTCCTAACAAAAAAAAATGCGCAAATTGAAAAGAATTAAACGAAATCGAATGAAAAAAAAGAAGAAAAAAAAAAACACGATTTAACAGACTTTAAAGAAACGTTTAAAATTCAACACCAAAAACGAAAGTTGATTGCCAACCGGTGTTAAACAAGATTTTATCCCTCAAAAAAAATATAAATAAATAAAATGAGTGCACCTTTGCCTACCTTAATTTAGCCTCACCCAACCTGTTTTGATTTAAATATTTATTAAGTTTTTATTTAGAATTCAACCTAAGAAGAAAAAAACATACAGAAAAATCGTCAGGGAACCGAAATGTCATATTCTAAAAATCGCGTCAATTATATGAGGGCATGTAGCCGAAACGAATGGAACTTTTTTCTTTTAACGAATCAATGCCTCATGGTCTCCCCCCCCCTCCCCCCTGTGCTATTTGGCCCCATACTGACCAATCAGGGTTACGGCGCATTGATCCATCCTATCCCCTAAGGAATTCGGCCAGCATCCGGTTTGGGGAAGAAGAACTCGTCCTTGCTGAGAGAGACACCAAAGATAACGAACCTCTCTTTTCTTTGCTCTCTCTACCTCGGTGTTATTTCTAACGGTATCGACGATTCCACTGGGAATAACTACCGCGATAACACCAGGTAGCTGGAGTCCAGCTTTTGACAAGGAACATATCACATTCTCCTTAACAAACCTGTTATGTGTTACCTTTTATGAAGTTGTTGCGTTCGTCATTTCAGAAGCTTGTATGGAATTATTTATTTTCTTAGGTTGTGCCCTAAAAGCATTCTAAACCCTAAAGGCATTTTTTTTTTAGGTGTTCTACTCCCCCCCCCAACCCATATTTAATGTTATGAAAACCAAACAAAATAAATTTCGGTCCATAAAAATTGCAACATGGCAAATGTGTATTTCAGCGGCGTCAATTATTTGACTGACAAAAATTTATAAAAATTATTTATTTTTATATAAAACACATTATTAGACCCTAAGGTTGAAATAAAACCAGAAAAAAAATTAATTTTTATTATTTTTTCATCATTTTTTATTAGACTAAACGTACGAAAATCGAGGCTGTTTTCTTGTTTTGAAAATTTGGCCTTTCTAAGGCTTGCCAGATTGGCCTTTTTGAGGCTAAATTTGGCCTTTTTACGCTCTTCCATCGACCATGATTCAACGCAAGAGGCTAAAAAAAAAAAAAAAGAAAAAGAAAGTCTGCACTTGTAATTTTTTTCAAAAACTGCAAATTTAAGCTAAATTTAATGCAACTGTTTAAACAAACTATACCTTATTTGATTCGCCTTTTATTCTTCTATAATTTAATCTGTTCATATTTGACTTTTAATTGAAATATTCTAGTGTTCATGTCAATTTAAAAAAATAACTTAAAATTGAGGAGGCAAAAAGAAAGTCTGCAGCAACAAATTCGCTTAAAACCAGCTTAAATTATTGCCCCTAAATCAGTTTAAAATATCCACCAACAAGCAACAAAACATCTTTAATCAGAAATGCTGTTGTTTCAGGTTATACAACGTAACATTTAGTCCATATGCCATGACATTCTCTTAGTGATCGTCAGGAGCTCATTAATCTCCACCTTTCTGGTTTATACAATCGAGAAATCAGCCGCAGATTGAAATGTGATGAGAAAACGGTACACAAGCTTATGCAAAAGCACTAAAACACTGGCAGTGTGCGTGATGCTCTTGAAATCTGGTCGTACTAGAGTTACTTCTAACACGGAAGACAATGCTAGCAAGATCCGCAGCCTAAGAAACAGATTTGAAACGGCTCCCCAAGTCCAACAACAGTGCAATCTTGTAAAAAAAATGCTCTCTTTCTACTGTCAAGAACAGATTAAAGAAATTTAATTTGTAAGGATATGTTGCAAGACGCAAGCCAATGATTTCTGTAAAGAACAGAAAGCACCGTCTGGACTTCGTCAGAGGCAATGAAGATCATGACTCTTCATATTGGTCAAAAGTGCTTTTTAACGACAAAAGCAAGTTCTATAGGCTTGGCAGTGATGGTAGGCAGTACGTCCATCAGAGGAAAGACGAGGAATTTAATCCTAGGTGCTCATTTTCAACAGTGCAAGGTGGTGGAGGTTCAGTTTTGGTGTGGATATTATTAGTACCAATGGTCCAGGGCCTATAGTTCGCTTGCAAGGTCAAATTAATTCAACCAAGTACATTAATATGTTGACTGAGCATTTTCTACCCTACTTTGGTTGGATTTTGGATGATAATCCCATCTTCATGCAGGATAATACTCTCATTCACACAGCTGGCAATATCAAGAGGTTCCTGTAGGAGCATGATATTCCGTGTTTGGATTGGCCTGCACAATTCCCAGACCTCAATCCTATCGAAAACGTATGATATAACATGAAGCAACAGCTACGCAATGATAAAATTTCAAATTTCGAAGAACTTTGGACAAAAATTAAAGAAAAGTGGGATGCCCTTTCCCCGGAGTATTGCTGCAGTCTAATTCAAGGAATTCCCAAAAGATTGCAGGCTGTCAAATTACAGAAGTGCTTTCTACTAAATATTAACTAGTTCATTGTTGTCCTGTTGTATTTGTGTTGCATTAATGTTCTAAAGTTTTTTTTTTTGTTTTTTATTACATTTTCACCCCAAACAAGGCGCATTGCCACTTTGGTGTAAGGGGCTACTATCAGGGTCAGCAACTACTGGGGCACTATGTAGGGATTTGGGCAGCAAGATGTTGGTTCACGTTGCACTTGAACTTCTGCATGTCAGCACAGTTAGGGAAGCAGGATCCTGGAATGGAACTCCAGAGTCTAGCGGTTCTGGGGAAAAAACTACTGGAGTAGAAAGATCTTTTACATCTAGGGATCTCTACTGTGTGGGGGTGGGATTTAGCTGCCTGTCGGGTTTGTCGAGGGTGTCTGCGTCCTGGGGGCACAAGTGTCTGGAGCTCGTCAGAGCATTCACCATTAAAATACTTGTAGAACAGGCAGAGGGATGCAACGTTTCGTCAATGGGACAGAGGCTGAAGCTTAGATGCCAGTTCAGGGCCTATCAGATTGGTGACTCTTTTTTGAACCTTGTCTAGGAGTGAGAGACTAGTAGCAGACACACCAGCCCAAATGTGACAGCAATACTCCATACATGGGCGAATATTGGCCTTATAGAGGTACAGTATACTTACATTTAAATAACAATTTTCCATTGTGCGGACATTTTTTTTTGCCTCATCAATTTGAAGTTATTTTTTTAAATTGACGTGAACACTAGAATATTTCGATTAAAGTCAAATATGAACAGGTAAAATTATAGAGGAATAAAAGGCGAATCAAATGAGGTGTAGTCTCTTTAAACAGTTACATTAAATTTTGCTTAAATTTGCAGGTTTTAAAAAAAATTGCAAGTGTGGACTTTCTTTTTGCCGCCTGTGTATATAGTCATCCACATACAGTAATGTTTCACTGTATCACAGCTCATCAGTGTGGCTAGACAGGCAACTACCTCAAGCAAAGATCGAAACCCGGCCGCACAAACAATAGTCAAGGCTTCTCACCATTACGTTATTCAGCTGCTGCTTTTTTTTTTTTTTTTTACTCAGTGATCACTACTTATCAAGGCCCAGAAGCCACTCAGGGATAAGGGTTATTGCAAGTACATTACGTTAGTGAGGAGATTTGCTGAAGTGTTTACTTAAGGGGCGGTTCATTAGGAATTTGTTAACGTTGGACTGGACTTGAAGACATCCAAGTTGTAGTCCGGTGGGAAGCAGGCAGACGGAACAGAGTTCCACAGGCGTGCAGTTCTAAGAAAGAAGCTTTGTTCATGGAATCTACGTTTTGATTTAGGCACAGATATAGAGTGGGGGAAATTTTTCACAGTGGATTCAGCTAGACGGGTGTTTTTCGTGAAAGATTGGCGAGGGGGGACCAGAGATTGGAGTTCAGATGAGCACCTGCCATGGAAATAACGATAAAACAAGGATAGGCTCGCAACGTCTCTTCTGTGGGAGAGAGGTTGCAGGGTAGAGAAAAGGACATTCCCCACTAAGCCACAAAGTCTATTTTGTACTCTGTCAAGGCAGGATAGGCTGTTTTTTGCAGCTCCTGCCCAGATATGGCAACAGTATTCCATCTTTGGACATACTTGGCTTTTATATAGATAGAGAATTGCATCAGTAGTGAGATATCTTCTTGAGCGAGTAATGAATTAACGATGTTTTGACATTGTCCAAATGACTCTACAAAAAATAATTTGAAAGTCTTACAAATTGACATCAACACATGGGAAGAACTCATTCTGCAAAGGCTGAAGTGGTGAAAGCTTGTACGTGAAAGTTGTGATGCTTTAGAGAAAAGAAAGCAGGCCCACAACAATCTGAAGCGAGAGCTTCGCAAAGGTTTAATTGATGGTCTTAATCATGACATACAGAGCTGGAAATGCCACACTTGTGAACGAGTGCTTTTGTCAAAAGCTGGCTACGTCAACCATTTTAAGTCGAACAAACCTCCTGTTCAGGTCAACTTTGCACCTACTAGTCTGAACCAAACGATCTGTTTAACATGCAGCAAAGTTTGTAAGTCTACTGCTAGTCTGAGAAGACATGTGATTGTTCATAGGAATACCCTTCAATCTCCAGAAGAAGTCAACTCAGTGGAAATTGCTCAATTTGTATGTCACATCTTCTCCAAAATGTGCAAATCTGCGGCAGGAGTGCAGAGTCATCTGAGATGGCATGGATGACAAGATTGGGAGAACTCAATGTGACGACGATCATCTGGAAAGATGCAGAAATTATCATACATATTTTTTTAATTTTTTTTTTTTATTCAATTTTCACCCCAAACAAGGCACAGTGCCACTTTGAAGCAGGGGGCTACTATCAGGGACTTAATTAGCGGGGTCATTATGAAGGGAGATGAGTAGAAAGATGTTTGTTGACATTACACTTAAACTTCTGCATATCGTTGCAGTTGGGAAAGCAGAATCCCGGAAGGGAGTTCCAAAGACCCGCAGTTCTGGGGAAGAAACTATTGGAGTAAAAGGCTTTCTTGCACCTAGGGATCTCTACTGTAAAGGGATGAGACTTACTAGCTTGTCGGGTTTGTCGGGGGTAGTTACGTCGGGGAGGTACAAGTGTTTGCAGTTCGTCAGAGCATTCACCATTGAAGTATTTGTAGAACAGGCAGAGGGATGCAACATCTCGTCGATGGGACAGAGGCTGAAGCCTAGATGACAGTTCAGGACCTATCAGGTTGGCAACTCTCTTTTGAACCCTGTCCAGGAGCGAGAGACAAGAAGCAGATGCACCAGCCCAGATGTGACAACAGTACTCCATACATGGGCGAATGGTTGCCTTATAGAGGTATAGGATACTGTCAGGCGTAAGTAGTTTTCTAGCACGGTAGAGGGAGCCAACCTTCCTTGCAGCAGCCTTGGCAATGCTCTCAATGTATCTATTCCAGTTCATATTCCCTGTAAACGTTAGGCCGAGAAGTTTAAAAGAAGTACTTGCAGGTAATGTGTTCTTGGCCATTGCTATTAGTGGTAGAGAAGGTTTCTTGTAGTTATTGAAGGAAACAAGCTTAGTCTTAGCAGCATTGAATGTGACCAACCATTTTTGTCCCCATTCCACTATGGATTGAAGGTCATCCTCTAGTGTTTCTGCCATTTCCTTGGATATGTGTTCATTTGTTTTCCCCTCATATCTGTTATAGAGAGTGGTGTCATCGGCAAATATACCCATCTCCGAAACAATTTTATCAGGGAGGTCGTTTATGAATATCAGGAATAATAGAGGTCCAAGGATAGACCCCTGAGGTACACCCGCATTTATGTCATATTGTTTGGATGTACGACCGTCGAGGACAACTTTGATTTTTCTATTACTTAAGAAGGATTTAATTACATTATGAATTCTTCCAGGGATTCCATATGATCTAATTTTCCTTAGAAGACCATCGTGCCATACCCTGTCAAAAGCCTTAGATATATCGAGGGCCACCGCTCTACCCTCCCCCGTTTTATCTATATGTATATATCTATGCATGTGTATGTATATATTTATGTATGTGTATGTATATATTTATGTATGTGTATGTATATATCTATGCATGTGTATGTATATATTTATGTATATATATGTATATATTTATGTATATGTATGTATATATATGTATATATTTATGTATATGTGTGTATATATCTATGTATGTGTATGTGTATATGTATGTATATGTATGTATATATCTATGTATGTGTATGTATATATGTATATGTATGTATATATGTATGTATATGTATGTATATATTATGTATGTGTACGTATATATCTATGTATCTGTATGTATATATCTATGTATGTGTATGTATATATCTATGTATGTGTATGTATATATCTATGTATGTGTATGTATATATTTATGTATATGTATGTATATATCTATGTATGTGTATGTATATATCTATGTATGTGTATGTATATATCTATGTATGTGTATATCTATGTATATGTATGTATATATTTATGTATGTGTATGTGTATATGTATGTATATATCTATGCATGTGTATGTGTATATGCATGTATATATCTATGCATGTGTATGTATATATTTATGTATGTGTATGTATATATTTATGTATGTGCATGTGTATATGTATGTATATTTATGTATATATCTATGCATGTGTATGTGTATATTTATGTATGTGTATGTATATATCTATGTATGTGTATGTATATATTTATGTATGTGTATGTATATATCTATGTATGTGTATGTATATATTTATGTATGTGTATGTGTATATGTATGTATATTTATGTATATATCTATGCATGTGTATGTATATATTTATGTATGTGTATGTATATATCTATGTATGTGTATGTGTATATGTATGTATATATCTATGCATGTGTATGTAAAAAAATAGACTTCGTGGCTTTTCTCTACCCTGCAACCTCTCTCCCACAGAAGAGACGTTGCGAGCCTATCCTTGTTTTATCGTTATTTCCATGGCAGGTGCTCATCTGAACTCCAATCTCTGGTCCCCTCTCGCCAATCTTTCACGAAAAACACCCGTCTAGCTGAATCCACTGTGAAAAATTTCCCCCACTCTATATCTGTGCCTAAATCAAAACGTGGATTCCATGAACAAAGCTTCTTTCTTAGAACTGCACGCCTGTGGAACTCTGTAACGTCTGCCTGCTTCCCAACAGACTACAACTTGGATGTCTTCAAGTCCAATGTTAACAAATTCCTAATGAACCGCCCCCTTAAGTAAACACTTCATCAAATCTCCACACTAACATAATGTACTTGCAATAACCCTTATCCCTGAGTGGCTTCCGGGCCTTGATAAGTGGTGATCACTGTGTAAAAAAAAAAAAAAAAAATGTATATATTTATGTATATGTATGTATATATCTATGTATGCGTATGTATATATCTATGTAACACCGCCCACCCTCTCCTCCCCGCTAATGTAAACACAGAATTTTTGTGAAACGTAAAACAGTACTTATCTTGATAAATGTTGGCATGTTACTTACGGTTAAATAAACTGCAGAGGAATCTGTTAAGCTATACAAGTTCTATAATTGAATACCCCTCCCCCCCCAAACCCCCCCCCCCGAAAAACATAAACATGTTTTTTGTAAACCGCTCGTAAAAACTTACTGACAGCATTATTTTTACTATAAAATGAGGTGAAAACTTCTTTTTTTTTATTTTATGAAAATATTTCTTGTGATTTAAACGGTCCACCATGTATTCATGCGCCTTGTGAAATGTCACGTGACTACTGCTCATGTGTAGTATAAATGAAGTCAGTGAAATGGCCTCTGTGTGCATGCGTAATCAGCCGACTTACGCCATTATAGCTGCTTTTATAAAGAAAATAATCCCTTGGAAAACTATTAATGTCTCCGAAACTATTATTTTGCGACAGATACGGTTTTCGGATTCTTTTCTAAAATAATAGAAAAACGAATAATATACCGGTGATTAAGTGAATTTGGTTCCTTTTATGTGATATAGGGTTCGAGGTTATTTATTTATTTTATATATTTATTTATTTATTTATTTATATATTTATTTATATATTTATTTATTTATATATTTATTTATTTATTTTATTTATTAACATATTTATTTATTTATATATTTATTTATTTATTTTATTCATTTATATATATATTTGTTTATTTTATTTATATATTTATTTATTTATATATTTATTTATTTATTTATATATTTATTAAGTTATTTATATATTTATTTATTTATATATTTATATTTATATATTTATTTATTTATTTATTTTATATATTTATTTATTTATTTATATATTTATTTATTTATATATTTATTTATTTATATATTTATTTATTAATATATTTATTTATTTTATTTATATATATATATATATTTATTTATTTATATATTTATTTATTTTATTTATTTATATATTTATTTTATTTATTTATTTTATTTATTTATGTTGTGGTTGCAAGGTTGAACAATAATTAGTAAAGAAATACAATGAAGACGCAAACAACAAGATAACGCAATAATAAGTGTATTAAAGAAAAGGTATATTTACAATATGTACAAATGACGGTGTTGAGTCAGAGAGTCTTGGTGGGAGGACATGTACGCTCTTCGGCATCACTTCCGGTGGCATTTGAGTAAGACACACCAAGGCCAACCTAGGCTTGCCATTTATAGTGTTATGTTATTCGCATATGCAAATAAGTGGTTGCCACCACAACACCCCCTCCCAAGATTTGAAGAAGTTTGGGTTTACCATTAATGGTTCATTCACTTTTCTTTTCCTACCTGATCTTAAGGGTTCAGGTGCATTTTGAGGCGGTTCCAAATTAAAAGATTCGTATATGATATCTATGGTGTCCTCCTCTTCGACTGTTGTCGTATCATCATCATCTTGGATATGACGTTTTTTTATCTGATTTAGGTGCCTTTTATGTATATTCTGTGGACCTTTAATCATGTATGTACAATCACCAATGCGTTTATCCACTACTCCACATTCCCAGTAAGATGTGTTATTTCTGTAGCACTTAAGATATACTCGATCTCCCGAGTTATATTTCTTTCTTCTCGTGTGTGTAGTGTTTCGGATAATTGCCTGCCTTGCCAATAGTTTGTCAAACGCTGATTTTACCTTTCTGGCAAACATTAGATCAGCTGGTGATATGTTTGATGGTGTACTAGGATGTGGTGTAATCCTATATACTTGCAAGAATTGTTGCAAAGCTTTTTCTGTTGGTGTTCCAATGGATTTCTTTAACGCTCGTTTTAGCGTGTCCACGAACCTTTCCGTGAGGCCGTTCGACCTTGGATGATACGGCGGAGTCATGATGTGCTTCACTCGGAACGTGTCGCAAAATTCCTTAAACTCTGCGGATGTGAACTGCGTTCCGTTGTCAGTGACCAGTGTGTCTGGTACACCGAATCTTGCAAACAACTCATGTAGGAACCCTATTGAGTTGTTCGTTGTTGGATTCCTGCAACGCATTACCTCCGGCCATTTTGTGAAACTATCCACTACAATTAAATAATAGTTTTCACCTACTGGACCAGCGAAGTCCATGTGGATTCTCGACCATGGTTGGTCGGTTTTTGGCCAAGGTTTGTGTACTATAGGTGGAGATTTTGCCGTTAACTGGCATCCGTTACATTTATCAATTGTTGTCGCTATGTCAGTGTCCATGTTACGCCAGTACACGTAGCTTCTCATTAACGACTTCATTCGATTTATCCCCGGATGTCCTGTGTGGAAATCTCTTAACATCCTATTCTGCAATGTTTTGGGTATTACCACTCTCTCGCTGTACAGTAACACATCGTCACATATGGAGAAAACTTCCTGCACCTTTGTGTCCATTATAATTTTCTCTTTTATGTCCTTTATATATTCGTCTTTCTCGGCTTCCCTTTTAATATCCGACAAAGTTACGGGTAGTTCCTTAATGATGTTTGCTACCATATTTTTTACTTCAACATTTGTCCGAATTGCTGCAATGACTGATTCTTCCAGATTGTGTTTCTGTGATATCAGTCTTGACAGTCCATCCGCATGGCAAATCTTTTTTGATGCTAGATGTTGTAGCTGGAAATCGTAATTAAGTAGTATTGTACCCCAGCGCAGCAATCTATTTGCGGTGTATACCGGCAATCCTTTTTTTGATCCATAGATCGTAACTAATGGTTTATGGTCGGTTTCAAGTATGAATTGTCTACCATATAAATATCGGTGAAATTTAGTCACGGCAAAGATTATGCTCAACGCTTCTTTTTCGATTTGTGAATATGCCCTTTCGGCTGGTATCAGCGTTCTCGAAGCGTGCGCTATTGGTTTTCTAGACCCATCCGGCATAATATGTTGAATGCATGCTCCTAAGCCGTAGGAGCTAGCATCACTAGCGACGACTATTTTTAAGTTTGTGTCAAAGTGCGTTAAGAATAATTCGGATGTTAGTGCGCTCTTTATTTTGTCAAAAGCGGTTTGACATTCTTGCGTCCAGTTCCACGGTGTATCCTTTTTAAGCAGATTATTTAAGGGGGCTCGCAAGTTATGCATTCCTTCAATAAAAGATTGGTAATAATTTGCGAGTCCTAAGAAACTCTGCAAGGTTGTTACATTATCGGGTGCTGGCATATTTTTTATTGCCGCAGATCTGTCTGGGTCTGGACGTCGTCCATGTTTATTTATTATGTGTCCAAGATACTTAATCTCGCTCATACAAAAATCACATTTACTTTCTTTTACTTTAAAGCCGAATTCTTGTATTCGAGTAAATACTTGTTTCAAATGTTCTTCTAGGGATTTGCTCCTGACAACAATGTCGTCCAGGTATGCACATGCGCACTCAATACCACTTAGCATGGTGTCCATCGCTTGCTGAAAGATGGCAGGCGCTACTTTGATGCCAAAAGGCAATCGGTTGTATTTGTATAATCCCTTATGCGTATTGATGCATAGTATTTTTGAGCAATTCTCCTCGACCGGTATTTGCAAATACGCGTCGCTCAAGTCTATCTTGGAGAAGATATTACCCCCATTCAACTTCGTGAATATTTCCTCTGGGCTTGGTAGGGGGTAATGGTGATCTTTTAATAGGGAGTTGACCCCGGTCAAAAAGTCTGCGTACACTCTAACTTCGTCATTCTTTTTCTTTACGTATACGGTGGGGGCTGCCCACTCGTTGCATTCTATTTTTGATAGAATTCCCGTCTGTTCCAATCTGTTTAATTCTTTATCAATCTTTTCCAACCCATCGAATGGAACATTTCGCTTTTTTCTAAAAATTGGGCTGGCGTTTTCTTTAAGTTCAAACGAGGCCTTGAATTTATTGCAGCGACCTAAGTTAGTCGTGAATGCCTCAGGAAATAATTCTTTTAAATCGTCTTTTATATTTACTGTTGTTGGAGAAGAACATTCTAATTTTTTACAGAATGTATTGGTTGGCTTATCCCATAGTCCGAATTTCTCAATTAAATCTATTCCAAACAGATTTTCACTATTTTTTAGTACGAATATTTTTAATTTCTTCGAAATCCCTTTCAATTTTATCGGGAGGACAACTTCTCCTTCAAATTTTATACCACCACCAGTTACCGTCCAGGCTGCTTTACTAGTTTTCATCATGGCCGGTTTTCCCAACTTTTTCCACGTATTCAGGTTTATTATAGAAACATCGGAGCCGGAGTCGAGTTGTAACTTTATTGATGCTTTAAATATTTCCACTTTTACGTATTTTCGCCGATCTTTGTCTAATTTTGTATTTGATTTTGTTTGCTGTACTCTCTTTCTGGTGTAATCTTTATATCTGCAGCAATCGCTTTTGTGTCCCACCTTCTTACAAATGTAGCATTTTTTCTTCTTATAAGGACAATCTGATTCCCAATGCTTTTCTGCGCATCTCTTACAGTTATATCTAGGAAGAGGCTTGTTATATTCTGTACTATATTTATGGTTATTATCTTTGGAATATCCCGTTCCATTGCTTTTCTTTGTAAAGTTCTTGGTTGGTGCGTATGGTTTTCTAACTTTTCTTACATATGCCACTCCGGATTCTTCTATATTTTTTGAATCCTTTTTTAGTGTAATGGCCCTTTCACAGTCCTCTGCTAGTTTCTGGAGGGTTAAATCTTGCTCAGATTCCAGCTTAGACAACACTCGTCTGCGTATTTCTGCATTTTTCGTGAAAACTAACCCTTGAGCGAAGATTAGACATTTAAAATCTTCTACTGTTAGTTCTGCAAGCTTAAAATTATCGCAGTTTTTATTGACAACTGATGCGTATGTCAAATAATATTGGTTGTCCATCTTTCTTAGATTCATGCACAGCCACCTTTTATGAAAAAGAGATATATTTGGATTAAATAATTCTTTTAGTAATTTTACAGCTTCCATGAACTCTAATTCCGCAGTTTTTTTTAGGTAATATGTAATCTACGAATTTGCTGTGTTCTGATGTACCCAATTTTCTGAGTAAGAGGCTTACTTTCTGACTATTTGGCCAATTTTTACAGTCCAGTTGAAAAACATCCTCGTATCTTGTGTAGTATGCTTCAAAATTCTTCTCTTCCTCAGGCACATAATGAAATGTGTCCATGCTATTAAAAATAGTTGTATGGGAGAAATTAACACTATCGACATTTTCTCGATTACTCTTTAGTAGTTCCAGTGTTTTAGCAAAACGTTCATCTTGTCTTTCTTCATATTCCAATTGTAGTTTCTTATGCCTTTCTTCCTGTTCTAATTGCCGTTTTTTCTGCTTTAATTGTGCCATTTTCTGCTTTTCTTCTTGTTCCTGCTGCCATTTCAATAATCTGTCCTTTCTCTTTTCCTCGCGGTCAGCCTGTGCCTGTATTTGTGTTTGCAAAAACTCGTTTTGTGTAGCTTGTCTGCGTTCATCCCGCTCAGCCTGTGCTTGTAAAAATTGCATGAACATTTTTGATAAGTCTTCTATGTTTTTTTTTGTTTTTTTTTTAGTGTGTAGTAAAAAAAAAATATTGTACCATGTACAATATACACCGGTTTGGGTTACAACAAAAAAGCAAATTGCTGTAAGCTCTTGTTTTCAATAATAATATCGCTGCTTGCAATAATATATTCTTTTTGCGAGTTACGCTGCAAAAAAAAAAAATAAAACAGGTTTATCTGGAATCACGAAATGGAATTGACTTTCCGTTTTTAGGCACTTACTAATAAGTAACTCTTTCCACAAAATAAAAGTTTGGGTTTTTTTTTTTTTTTAATCGAGTCACAATTGAATAAATGTATGCAGTACATTTAGTTCTTTGAGTTTTTTTTTTCTCTAGTATTTTAGTAATTAAAATACCTCTTAAATTGAGATTACCTTTTTTTTCCGTGACGTTTTACTGTATTATCCGTTATTCAGTGACAACTTCAAGAAAAAAAATCCTTTCCTTGAATTTAAGTTTTAGCTGTGGTATTTCCTTTTAGTACCGCCGTCAACCAAAACATTAATTAAAAAGTCCTTTAGTTGCTGTTTTGTTTACGGAGAACAGTAATTAGAATCCACTGGTGAACTTTTTTCGTAGGTTACTTCCTTGCTTTTCGTAATACGGGTCTGACCTGTCGTTTTTGCGACAGAACAAAGTTTGCTTTTCGTTTGCAAGTTGGTCCTTTAGTAAGATTTGTCGTGTAGCGACAAAACAAAAATTCACTTTTACATTCGTCTGCAAGTCGGATTCCCAGAAAACGGCGTAAATTGTTGCTTTTGCCACGTTAGAGTTTTTTTTTTTTTTCACTTGAGTTGAAACTTCTCTTTAGCGTAAAATCCGTTTGCTCGTCAACACTTTGCATTCCTTAAAAAAAATAGCCAACCTTTGCGTTGTACTTTTTTTTTTTTTTTTTTAAATAGTTCTTCGTTAAACTGTTATATTTGACGCTTCATATCTCGTCGCCAACTGTTGTGGTTGCAAGATTGAACAATAATTAGTAAGGAAATACAATGAAGACGCAAACAACAAGATAACGCAATAATACGTGTATTAGAGAAAAGGTATATTTACAATATGTACAATTGACGGTGTCGAGTAAGAGAGTCTTGGTGGGAGGACATTTACGCTCTTCGGTGTCACTTCCGGTGGCATTTGAGTAAGACACACCAAGGCCAACCTAGGCTTGCCATTTATAGTGTTATGTTATTCGCATATGCAAATAAGTGGTTGCCACCACAACAATTTATATATTTATTTATATATTTATTTTATTTATTTATATATTTATTTATATATTTATTTATTTTATATATTTATCTATTTTATATATTAGTTTATTTATATATTTATTTATTTTATATATTTATTTATATATTTATTTATTTATATATTCATTTATATATTTATTTATTTATATATTTATTTATTTATTTATTTATATATTTATTTATATATTTATTTATTTATTTTATATATTTATTTATTTATATATTTATTTATTTATATATTTATTTATTTTGTACATTTATTTATATATTTATTTATTTATATATTTATTTATTTTGTATATTTATTTATATATTTATTTATTTATATATTTATTTATTTTATATATTTATTTATATATTTATTTTATTTATATATTTATATATTTATTTATTTTATATATTTATTTATTTTATATATTTATTTATTTATATATTTATATATTTATTTATTTTATATATTTATATATTTATTTATTTTATATATATATTTATTTATTTATATATTCATTTATTTTATATATATTTATTTATTTATTTATTTATATATTTATTTATATATTTATTTATTTTATATATATTTATTTATTTATTTATTTATATATTTATTTATATATTTATTTATTTTATATATTTATTTATTTATATTTTTATTTGTTTTATATATTTATTTATTTATATATTTATTTATTTATATATTTATTTATTTATATATTTATTTATTTATATATTTATTTATTTATATATTTATTTTATATATTTATTTATTTTATAGATTTATATATTTATTTATATATGTATTTATTTATTTTATATATTTATTTATTTTATATATTTATTTATTTATTTATATATTTATTTATTTTATTTTATATATTTATTTATTTATATATTTTATTTTATATATTTATTTATTTATATATTTATTTATTTATATATTTATTTATATATTTATTTGTTTTATATATTTATTTATTTATATATTTATTTATTTATATATTTATTTATTTATATATTTATTTATTTATATATTTATTTTATATATTTATTTATTTTATAGATTTATATATTTATTTATATATGTATTATTTATTTTATATATTTATTTATTTTATATATTTCTTGGAAAACTATTAATATCTCCGAAACTATTATTTTGTGACAGATACGGTTTTCAGATTCTTTTTCAGCATGCCGAAATCTACAAAAATAATATAGTTCTTCTACTAGTTCGAGTTCACGCTTTTTCTAAAATAATACCGAAAAGTGTTATTTTTTATTAAAAGAACAGACTGAAAAATATTTTCATATAAAAAGTTGTTTTTTTTTTGCATTAAAAAAAAATAAAAAAATAAAATAAAATGAAATATTCGACTTCCTTCGATAAAAATTCAAAAACAAACCACTGTTATATTTGGTTAGATTAAAATCTTCCCCATGTGCAATTATTATAGAGAATTCGCGTTTGTATTACTGTACACATAGATTCGAAAACGTTGTCAAAAAACAAATATATAACAAATAAATGTTATCAAAGGCAAGATAAGTTACTTTTCTACCAAACTGGATATATTTTTTGTGTTTTTATTCAATGTAACATATTTATTCAGCTCGAAAAGCATACAGTGTTTACTACCGATGTATTGGAAAATTCAAGATGGCGCCCGACACTCTCTTTAACACCGTAAGTTTGGGAAAAGGTGTTATAAATAAAAAACTATACAAAATACTATTAAAAACCCGCCGAATATATGTCAACCTATGTCACGGCAACATATATTGAGCGAGTTTTTAACAGTATTTTATCCGTTTTTTTTTTAAATTTATAACACCTTTTCCCAAACTTACGGCCATCTTGAATTTTCCAATACATCGGTAAACACTGTATGGTTTTCGAGCTGAATAAACATGTTACATTGAATAAAAACACGAAAAATATATCCAGTTTAGTAGAAAAGTAACTTATCTTGCCTTTGATAACATTTATTTGTTATATATTTGTTTTTTGACAACTTTTTCGAATCTATGTGTACAGTACAGTAATAAAAACCCGAGAATTCTTTTTTCTCTTTAGGAGAATAAAAAACTTGCAGAATCTAAGACAACGAAAAAAATTTTTTTATACCTATGAGGTTGAATGCCGGAAACTTTCTTTACCTACATGTTGATCTGGTAATGACGTCACACTGTCATGTTCATTGGTCTTATCTCTCAGTAGCCATGGCTAAACTGGCAATCTTCAGGAATGTACAAACAAAACTTAACTGGCATCCTGAAACGTTATTTAAAATGTTAGCGGAAACCGAAATATGCGAGACATTTCTATGGTATTTGTTGTTGCAAAGAAAAAAAAGAAGAGTACACAAACCTTTTTTTTTTTTTTTTTACACGGTGATCACCACTTATCAAGGCCCAGAAGCCACTCAGGGATAAGGGTTATTGCAAGTACATTAGGTTAGTGTGGAGATTTGATAAAGTGTTTATTTAAGGGGGCGGTTCATTAGGAATTTGTTAACGTTGGACTTGAAGACATCCAAGTTGTAGTTAGATGGGAAGCAGGCAGACGGAACAGAGTTCCACAGGCGTGCAGTTCTAAGAAAGAAGCTTTGTTCATGGAATCCACGTTTTGATTTAGGCACAGATAAAGAGTGGGGGAAACCTCAGCTCACTATAGCAGTGTCGTCCGTCGGTACTTTCTGTAGACTCGTTTTCACATCCGTCCCCATCTGCTCCAGTTGTTACATGATAAGGGCTGCCCCCTTTTCATGTAAGTATAAAAATAGAGAGATTAGTTAAAATGAAAATGAAATAGCAATAGACGAAATTCGAACCTCGTAATTTAGGTTTAGAAATAGATTACGTGTGAGAATTAAAAAAAAAGAATGTAAAACAAGCGATTGTTTAGAATAGAGATAAAATATTTCAAGAAAAGAATGTGAACTGTCAAGTTTGTTATGAAATTTAATTGAAAGAATGCAGCTATAAGATAATGTTTTTAACATATTGGAAAAATAGGTTACTGAGTATAGGTTAAAATTCCTTTTGTAGAAAAAGGAAAAGTTTTGGACACGCATGTCCAGAACACGTGAAAGAAGGCACATGTTTTAACATGTGTATGACGTCACGGAAAATAGAAAGTTCTAGGGATAGAGAAAAAACTTTAGAGTAAAAGAAAACAGAAACTGGGAGAAACTCAGAGAGTCAGAGCGTCTAGAAGCGAGACGGTCACTTTGAACTAATATGTGAAGCTTTGAATTCTTGATGATGAAAACCACGGCCGGTCGTGTGAAGAAATAAACCCATCATGTGTTTTGATAAAATGTCGTCTTGTCTTATGATTCTACAAAAAGGTAAATTGAATTGTTATTATAGGTCTGTGTTATAAAATGCCGTGACATACACATCTCATGTCTACACAATATCTGAACACTATCTCCTCACTCAAAGAGCTTCCCCTTCTCCTTCTTCAACACATCTAAGGAATGAACATTTAATATATAGGAATCGTTATAAACGAACAATCTCTCTTACAACATCTCTCTCTCTGAGTCTTAAAACATCATATGTAAACAAACTCTCTCAACGACAAACACTGTAATAAGACTCTTACTCTCTCTCTGAAACCACTATATGTAACACAGTGGCCTGTTTTTATAAAACAACTACATCATCATCACAGAGAGGGCAGGGACATAGTAGCCTTTTTCTTCGGATACTTCTTTGGAGAGGGGGACCGGGGGCTTCGTCCTTGCCTGTGCTTCCATCCTCGGTTTCAGGGTCGGTGAACCTAAAGCTGCTAATCTCAGGACTACAACTTGGATGTCTTCAAGTCCAATGTTAACAAATTCCTAATGAACCGCTCCTTAATTAAACACTTCATCAAATCTCCACACTAACGTAATGTACTTGCAATAACCGTTATCCCTGAGTGGCTTCCGGGCCTTAATAAGTGGTGATCACTGTGTAAAAAAAAAAAAAAAAAGAGTCCTCCAAATTTGCATATTTGCATATGTGCGCGAGAGCACGCAAGATTCTGCGAGACTGCCTTGCTATATAAGGCTACAGGCGCCACTTTGGACCCTTTTCAGCAACATAATGCTGCGTCGGCAAAGCACACACCAAGGCCGTTTAAGAGGTAAGCCTGCGTTTCCACAATTTTCACCACACCCCCCCTGATATCATCATCACAGAGAGGGCAGGGACATAGTGGCCTTTTTCTTTGGATGCTTCTTTGGAGAGGGGGACCGAGGGCTTCGTCCTCGCCTGTGCTTTCGTCCTCGGTTTCAGGGTCGGTGAACCTAAAGCTGCTAACCTCAGAGTTGCTGTCCAATAAAGTCGACGTAACTCAGAAAGATGGTTCTCTGGTCTCGGATGAGTGGCGGCTGCGCTTGTGATGTCGATCGAAGATCCTTGATGTGACGAGGCACCCCGTTAACCTGCACCGATTGCGGGCTGACCACCTCAGTAACATGCCCGGTTCCGTAGCGTGTGGTGCACTTGCCGCTGGGGTTCTTAACCCAAATGGCATCCCCCTCTTTGATACTCTCTCTCATCGCCTCTGACTTGAGCAGTGGGCTGGTCTCCATGCCTCTCACCCTGACGTACCTGTGCAGTGCTTCGGCTGGTGCGGTAGAGGGTGAAATGTCACCCTTAAGAGTGATGATATACCAATAGACCACCTCAGGCACCATATACCTCTTCCTAGCTGTGATGGTCTTGACGGTCCTGTGGTTTCTCTCAATAATTCCATTCCCGCTAAGTACATGGGTGCACCGAAATCACAGACGTATACCCCAGCTGTCTGCGAACTGTTTGAACTGCTCGCTAATAAAGGCGATGCTATTGTCGGTTAGTATCTCAGAAAGGGAACTATGCTCAAGGAAGACACTTTCTAGCTCACAGACAACGGCGGCTGAGTCTTGCTGGTAAAGGAGCCGCCACAATGCAAATCTAGATGGTCCGTAATTAATGAACATCATAAAATGCCCGCCATTGTGATGAGTTTTTTTTTTTTTTTTTACATAGGCACAACCACTTATCAAGGCCAAGAAATCACTCGAGGATAATTGTGGTGAGTTATGTCCATTGCGAGCCTGTTCCAATTTCCTCTCATACTCAGGTTTCCCTTCTTCCACCGGACAGGTGCTGGGTTAATCAACTGACAGGTTTCACAGCTCCTCACAACAGATTTCACGTCTCTTTTACACATGGGGGTCCACCAGCCTGGCGAAGTAAAGGGTTCGGTTTACACTGGGGTGCCTGCTTTGGCAATGGATATCAGCAACACGGTCCGGGCTAAGCCGACGCCCTACCGCGGTGCAATTCACAGGTGCCGGTTCTTTCAGCAGGTTCAGCCAATGGCGTGGCACTCTGGTCAGATGATCCACGCAATTCTGACAGGACTGCAATAGTGTAAAATCTATGGCCAGGTTCAATTCCTTGATGATTTCGCTCAGGGTAGCAAATCGTCTCCGTATTAGCATTTCGGCCGATGCCTTCGTTGTCAACCATGCTTTCCCGCTCAAGTCATCGATTATCCACCGATGCACGTCTGTGACGATGTGAAGCACTCTGGCCTGCCACTGAAGTGCCAGATTTACCTCTTTGAGTATAGCATCAAGCTCAGCCAGGTTTATGTGCCTGGCATCATTTTCCGGCCAAAGCCAGCCGGCATCTAACGATAAATCCGTAAACCACCAGAGCAGCGCCAAGGGCAAGTGAGCTGGCGTCCACCCAAACTGTAAACTCGCTCCCGTCGATGCACCAGATCCCTCGCACAGGGTCGTCCTCAGTCACTCTGGCCACAGCTTCCATTAGCATGCTGCGCAGGCCGGGATCCCGCACCTCATCATTCCATCCAGTTAACATGGAAGTCGCACGTCGCTTTATGGCCACCACTGCTACCCGGAGCCACCCACACACAGGAAAGTAGCCCACCAGTTTTCCACAGATGCTAAAAACGCTCCAATGCGTGATGTTGGATGGAACTTCTCGGATGTCACCACCTCTTCCCCAGTGGAGTCAGTCTGCAGTGCTGCTCACATGCAAGCCAAGAACTTTTGCTCCATCTTGCAGGTGCTCTGGCTCCTTGCATGACAGCCTGAAGCTCTCAAAGTATTCTTTCACCACCTGGGCAGACATGACACTTTCGTTGACGAACATGCCATCAATATACAACAACATCGCCTGTTGCACGGCTTCATCCTGACAAACAATAGTCCCTTTGATCTCGACTGTCTGGAACGGCTACAGCGATTTCTTGATGCGTATCTGTAAGTAGGCTCTTCGCAGGTCCAGGATTGCTGTGTACGCCTTTGCTGCCGCCACTCCCTCAGTTTATGTGCGCAGACGTCAGCCCTCACCATGTGTGGGTCAACGTGTTCATTGAGTTCCCGGTAATCCATGACAAGTTGGACCTTCTGTTTATTCTCTTGCCTGATGGCCATCAGGGGGGTCAGCCCCCTGGGTGGCCTGAGCTCATCCTCTGGGTACGGAACCAGCCAGCCATTATTCATCCAAACCTCGAGTTCTGCCTCGTACTGCCCCCTGAGCCACGTGGGAGGGAGATACTCCATTAGCTAATTCGGCAAGGACACTGATGGCTAGTCGTCCCACCACTTCCAGGACGCAGTCCACGCGTTTGTGCCCTTGTCCTATTCTGCATGGAAGTTGGGTTCATCAACAGTGATTGCCGCGCAGATCTGTTCCTTCCGTTGGGAAAACCTGACATCACCGGCGCCATCCACAGTAATTCCACTGTCGACCACCAATGCCTTCACAGCCACCGGAGGCCATCGCCAATGCTTATATGGACAAATGGACAATGCTCACCATACAACACACCAGCGAGCCTCTGCCAATGGTTAATACCGGGATCTTCTGTTTCGTCCATGCAGTGCAACATTTCTTGCATATGAGGGTTTGGGTGCATCCAGTCTCAACCAGTGCTGAGCACCTACACCCATCAACTCGCACTGTCACTACAGGAAGTGCCTTGTTAGGTATTGTTTTCGGGAGGGTGCTGGTGCCGCAGCTTCCTCCCCTTACTTGTTTCCCAGAAAATTCTGCGCTACGTAGCCTAGCTTGTTGCATCGGTGAAAGCGTCCTCATTTCCATGCTCCATAGTGCAGGGTGCTCTTCGCACGTCTTCTGCAGTCTCTGGCAAAGTGGTTGGGGCCGCGACATTTGTAGCACCGTGGACTCTCTGTAGGTGATTCCGGTGCGTCAACAGCTGCCGAGACCTGCCCCACATTGCCATTTCGGATGTTTCGGGCTCTAGCCAACAACTCCTCCAACCCAAGCTCATTGAGCTTCGATGACGCCCGCAACAGCCGACCGGCGTCATCCGGGAGCCCAGACAAAAAGGTGCATGCCAATATTCAGTTGCTTGCACCACCGAAGGGAGCAGCAAGCTTCTTCAGGTCGGCCAGGTAGACGTCCACATGTTACATGATAAGGGCTGTTCCCTTTTCATGTAAGTATAAAAATGGAGAGATTAGTTAAAATGAAAATGAAATAGCATAGGCGAAATTCAAACCTCGTAATTTAGGTTTAGAAATAGATTACGTGTGAGAATTTAAAAATGTAAAACAAACGTTTGTTTAGAATATAGATAAATATTTCAAGAAAAGAATGTGAGCTGTCAAGTTTTTTTATGAAATTTTAAATTGAAAGAATGCATCTTATAAGATAATGTTTTTAACATATTGGAAAAATAGGTTACTGAGTATAGGAAAAGTTTTGGACACGCATGTCCAGAACACGTGAAAGAAGGCACATGTTTTAACATGTGTATGACGTCACGGAAAATAGAAAGTTCTAGGAATAGAGAAAAACTTTAGAGAAGAAGACAGTCAGTGAAGAAACTCAGAGAGAGTCAGTCGTCTAGGAAGCGAGACGTCACTTCAAGAAAAAAATGTGAAACTTTGAATTCTTGATGATGGAAGTCACGGCCGGTCGTGGGACGAAATAAACCATCAAGTGTTTTGTAAAGCTCGTCTTGTCTTATGATTCTTACAAAAAGGTAAAGTGAAATTGTCTTATATATTTGTGTTATAAAATGTCTTTTCATACACATCTCGACTTCTCATATTACAATGAGAATCTACATCATGTCTACACAATGTCTGAACAGTGAACACTATCCCTTCACTCAAAGAGTTTCTTCTTCTACACAATTAAGGGATGAACATTTAATTTTTTTTTTTTAATTTTTTTTTTTTTTATTCAATTTTCACCCCAAACAAGGCACAGTGCCACTTTGAAGCAGGGGGCTACTATTAGGGAATTAATTAGCGGGGTCATTATGAAGGGAGAAGAGTAGAAAGATGTTTGTTAACATTACACTTGAACTTCTGCATATCATTGCAGTTGGGAAAGCAGAATCCCGGAAGGGAGTTCCAAAGACCCGCAGTTCTGGGGAAGAAACTATTGGAGTAAAAGGCTTTCTTGCACCTAGGGATCTCTACTGTAAAGGGATGAGACTTACTAGCTTGTCGGGTTTGTCGGGGGTAGTTACGTCGGGGAGGTACAAGTGTTTGCAGTTCGTCAGAGCATTGACCATTAAAGTATTTGTAGAACAGGCAGAGGGATGCAACATCTCGTCGATGGGACAGAGGTTGAAGCCTAGATGACAGTTCAGGACCTATCAGGTTGGCGACTCTCTTTTGAACCCTGTCCAGGAGCGAGAGACAAGCAGCAGATGCACCAGCCCAGATGTGACAACAGTACTCCATACATAGGCGAATGGTTGCCTTATAGACGTATAGGATACTGGCAGGCATAAGTAGTTTTCTAGCACGGTAGAGGGAGCCAACCTTCCTTGCAGCAGCCTTGGCAATGCTCTCAATGTATCTATTCCAGTTCATATTCCCTGTAAACGTTAGGCCGAGGAGTTTAAAAGAAGTACTTTCAGGCAATGTGTTCTTGGCCATTGCTATTGGTGGTAGAGAAGGTTTCTTGTAGTTATTGAAGGAAACAAGCTTAGTCTTAGCAGCATTGAATGTGACCAACCATTTTTGTCCCCATTCCACTACGGATTGGAGGTCGTCCTCTAGTGTTTCTGCCATTTCCTTGGATATGTGTTCATTTGTTTTCCCCTCATATCTGTTATAGAGAGTGGTGTCATTGGCAAATATACCCATCTCCGAAACAATATTATCAGGGAAGTCGTTTATGAATATCAGGAATAATAGAGGTCCAAGGATAGACCCCTGAGGTACTCCCGCATTTATGTCATATTGTTTGGATGTATGTCCGTCGAGGACAACTTTGATTTTTCTATTACTTAAGAAGGATTTAATTACATTATGAATTCTTCCAGTGATTCCATATGATCTAATTTTCCTTAGAAGACATCGTGCCATACCCTGTCAAAAGCCTTAGATATATCAAGGGCCACCGCTCTACCCTCCCCTGTTTTATCCAATGAACGGTATATACGTTCAGAAACTATAGTTAAGATATCTGCTGTTGAACGGGCTTGCCTGAATCCATATTGTTTGTCAGTCAGGAGTTTAGCAGCTGTTAGGTGCTGGACTAGGGCTTGATTAACTAAGGACTCAAATATTTTGGCGAAAAGCGGGAGGAGGCTAATGGGGCGATCTCTAAGTCTCTTACATCAACATCCCTCTCTCTCTCTAAGATACAACAAGCCATTGAATAAGACTCTTTCTCTTTTAATGAAACCCCTATATAACACACAGTCTCCCGTGACCCAAGCCTACGTTCAGAGAATTGCCTCCAGGAAACAAAAGGGTCCACACCGAATGCTCCGTACAACACTTGTTTTATCTGCTCCATTGTCACCTCATCCCTGAGCTGCTGGTCCACGGCATAAACCCCCTTAGTGAGCCTCAATAGGATGACCATAGCTGAATCCTTAATTTTGCACAACCGGCAAACGTGCTCGGCTTTCTCCAGCCATTCAACCACTGAAGGACCAACCGGGAACCCGTCAAACTCTGGTATCAGCTTTAGGTCGAATCTGTCCATGGTAAAAATGTACGCCGAAATAGCTTGTTGTTTCAAAGAGCACACAACACCTCAGCTCACTGCAGCAGCGTCAGTACTTTCCGTAGACTCGTTGTCACGTCTATCCCCATCCTTATGTTCAAGTGGCAATATGTCTTGTTTGGGGGTGAACGTGATTAAAAAAAAACAAAAAAAAAACGGTGCTTTTCCATTATTGGGACGAAATTTCTACGTTTTCCTAATATTTTTAAGATGATTATATCCAAAAATTATGAAAATCGATAACGTAGAATGATTTATTTATTTATTATTATTTATTACAGAAAATAAAAAATAGAATTTGATGAAAACGATCGTAAGACATAGGAGAGTTCAAAAGGGGGGTAATTTTTCCCTTTCAATTAAATCAAGATGGTGGCAATTTTTCACCTGCTAACACGATTAAAGTTGTTGTTGTTTTTTTTTTTTTAATAATTGAGTAATATTCAGATTATTTCAACTGCATAATTTGGAAGCTACAATTGTAGTTTATTAGAATTGACAAAAAAAGAATCAGTTGAAACCATTGTTTTTTTTATCTAAAAACTCCATTGACTACAAAATCTCGCCCCAATAGTGTAGAAGCGCCGTTTCTGATATTTTTGCCTTTGGTAACATTTATTTGTTATAGAAGTGTATTGTTTTTTTTTTTGTTTTTTTTTTGCTACTTGTTCAAACTGTTGTTTATAGTAAAAAAAATGCCCATCGACGAGTGTTAACTCTTCTGTACTTTTACATATTTTAAGGCTGTTTAGTTCTTTCACACTGCAAGAACTATGACACCTTTACCGAGGTGCATGATTTATATGATCTTCACCAAGGTGCGCGACTTGACACACAAAAAAAACAGCCTCTTAATCACCTGCTAACGCACGCGTCACTGTAACGTCCAATGACAACAACAACAACAACCTTCTCACTCGACCTGCCTTTATACCACTATCTCAATCCCTTCTCTTGCGCATACGCCTGTAGATTCCTGACAACCTCGAGACTTCCGCTTATAAAAACCCAAGTTTTGTTGTCGCGCATGCCTATACAAGGCACAAACACGTGGGCGTTTATTGTGTTGGTAAGTACTACACTCCCCCCTGATTTGATGATCACATAGAGTGCACTCCGGGGGTGGCCTCTTAGTTCGTTGGCTTCTGCGAAGGGTGGTATTTACACTCTCGGATTCAGGTTCTGGTTCTGAGTGTGGTTCTGGTTCTGGTTCTGATCCTGCCTGATCAGACGAACTTCAACTACCACTCTCTTGCTCGGTGACCTCACTCATCATCAGCTCATCATCTGATGATTCATCGCTCTCTGTAGTTGTACTTCACTAGCTGGGCAAAGATCGCGCACATGGCATGGGGTTCCATCAACAAGGACAGACTGCTGGCTGACCACTCCAGATATTTGTCCTCGCTTGAACTTGGTGGTGCACCGGTTTCCAGGGGGTCTAACTCAAACTGGATCCATGCCTCAAGTTCCTTCTCGTATTCATTACGGGCCTCGTCAGGTATCGAGTACTCTGCAATGCTATTCTTGAGTTTGGTTGGCGCCCTTCCTTCTGTTCACTTCCACGATGCAGTCCATGCTTTTTGGTGAGAGTCGTAGTCCACCTTAAAATCAGGTCGATCAATGTGAACTGCAGCACACACTGGGGTTTCCAAAAATCACACAGTCCCATCTCTTCCGATAACCACTCCCCCCAGTGCCTTAATAGCATCATATTGCAACAGTAAATCGAATCCCAGCAAATCCCCTCGCATCACCAGCACATTAATGTCTGCAGCCACACTAGAGTCTGTGTGGACTTTGACAGTTCCGGCTCCACAGCAAGCTTGTGTATTGCCACCTATTGTGGTTACTTTGATGTTCTGCTTTGTCCAGTTTCGACACAACTTGGCACTCATGATGGTGTGTGAGCACCCAGAGTCGAGAAGAGCTGAACAAGGCACTTGGTCCACGTACACATTTATTGCTGGTTGCGCCTCAATTAAATCTTGTCCGGGGAACAGGGCGGCGCTGACGTCCTGCCCCCTGATGCATTTCCCGCACAATTTTGGGATAAATGTCCATAACTACCACATTGGAAACAGCGCAGGCGCCCCACCCCTTGTTAGTACAATTTCTTGCGAAATGGCCTCGCTGGCCGCAGCAGAAACATCTCCCATTGGTCGTGGGTCTCAAACTGGGACTCTTTTCAGCATTAGTCTTGGCTGCCTGCGCCATCATTACAACCGGTTCCCTCAGGTCCTCCTCATCTCTGATAATGGCTCGAGCGCGTTCTAACAAATGTTCCATGGGCGTTACAGATACGCTGGTAGAAGCCCTCAACAGTTGCTTAACATGGGTGGGAAGGCCGGCCACAAACGCATACGCCAGTGTTTGCTCTGACACTCCATTGCCAAATAGAACTGCAAGTTTCTTCAGCTCCGCGAAGAAGACGTCCACGGTTTCTCCTGGCATGAGCTTTCTAGAGGCAAATGTTTCGTAGGCCGTACAGGGATCCATGGCAAACGCCTTGTATAAAACAGGTAACATCAGCCTTCTCCACGGCACTAAGTTGCTGATATACACTTAGGGCGCCTCCAGCTAATCTCAGGGGAATCACGGTATGCACCCCCTTTACTTCACAGAGGTTGCAGGTCAGCTCAACCCTTTCGACCCAGTTGACAACAGAAGTGGATCCGTCGAATTCGGGTATCAGTTTTAAATCAAACTTTGCCCCAGCCATAGTTGTCCAGGAAAAGAGACAAAACGAAATAGCCGAAATAGCTTATGACCTTCACCTTCACCGAGATGCACGACTTGACACACAAAAAAAACAGCCTCATAATCACCTGCTAACGCACGCGTCACTGTAACGTCCAATGACAGCAACAACAACAACCTTCTCACTCGACCTGCCTTTTATACCACTATCTCAATCCCTTCTCTTGCGCATGCGCCTGTAGATTCCTGACAACCTCGAGACTTCCGCTTATAAAAACCCAAGTTTTGTTGTCGCGCATGCCTATACAAGGCACAAACACGAGGGCATTTGTTGTGTTGGTAAGTATTACAGGTCGGACAGGGGGATTAAGAAGTCAGCACCCCAGAGAAGAGGTACTCTGACCTGAAAAAAGTGCCTGACAGTCCCCTTGACATTTCCCGGTAAGGGCATCTCAGGCGAGAGAAGGCAAAACCTGAGAGGGGGGAGATCTCTTAGAACTGCATAGAACTAAACTCCCACCGCAAAATCAACAAAAACTAATCATTACAGGAATGGTCTAATCTCGGTTGATTTAACCCGGGGTGGGGGGATAAATTTTTTAGCCGATTTGGGACTTTTTATATTAAGCTTTGGGTGATAATTTCATTTTTTTTCTTGAAAAGATGATTTTTATTTTATTTTTTGATTCACCGGTTTCGAGTGCTTTTGTCACACGCATTTTCATTGGATAATGTCGAAGATTAAACCAATCGCTGTGCTTGTTAGTAAAATGGTAAGAAACAGGCGATAGAAATAAAAATTGAAGAGAGAGAAAGCGAAATTATACGAAAGCGTTTATTCAACGTTTACAGAAAAAATAAATAAATGAAATGTAAGTTTGATTTTTTTTTCTATTTCTTGTGTGTGTGTGTGTGTGTGTGTGTGTATGTGTGTGTGTGTGTGTGTGTGTGTGTGTATGGTATTTGTGGTCTGGTAGATTAAAGGAAGACTTACAGCCTTTCGTTAAGATTGGCACTTCTTTGTTTACATAGCCATTCGGCGGCAGTGACGTCAGACAAATTTTCAGGTACGGATGACCAACACTGTATATAATGTTGTTTTTTTTTGTTAAATTAAATATAAAAATTATCTGTAAAGCTTGCGGGAATGCTCTGTTTTACGATTGTCTTAAAAATGGAACGGAAATTTAAATTTCGTTCCGTTTTAATTTTTTTTTAATTGCACATAACGCCTTCCTTAAAAAAAACAAAAACAAAAACAAAAAAAAAAACGAAAGAATAACGTTCATCAACCGTACTTTTTATATCTTAAGTAAAAGGGTATTGGGGTTTGTACACATAGATTCGAAAAAGTTGTAAAAAAACAAATATATAACAAATAAATGTTATCAAAGGTAAGATAAGTTACTTTTCTTCCAAACTGGATATATTTTTCGTGTTTTTATTCAATGTAACATGTTTATTTAGCTCGAAAAACATACAGTGTTTACCGATGTATGTATTGGAAAATTCAAAATGGCGCCCGACTTTCTCTTTAACACTGTAAGTTTGGGAAAAGGTGTTATAAACAATAAGCTAGACAAAATACTATTAAAAAACCACCGAATATATGTCAACCTATGTCACAGTAACATATATTGAGTGAGTTTCTAACAGTATTTTGTCTAGTTTTATGTTTATAGCACCTTTTCCCAAACTTACCGTGTTAAAGAGAGAGTCGGGTGCCATTTTGAATTTTCCAATACGTCGGTAAACACAGTATGTTTTTTGAGCTAAATAAACATATTACATTAAATAAAAACACTGAAAACATATCCAGTTAGGTAGAAAAGTAACTTATCTTGCCTTTGATAACATTTATTTGTTATATATTTGTTTTTCGACAACTTTTTTGAATCTATGTGTACAGTAATACAAACCCAAAATCGAATATTGCTTTCATTGCAAAATTGTTTTATTAAAATTAGATTTTCTTACACAAACTTTTTCTTGTTCTGTGTCAGTGGAGGAGAAATCCTTCACGACTGAGACAATTGTTATTTTTGTTCCTTTTCTCCACGTTAAAAAACGACCCTGGTGTCTAACTCTGTCCCGTGGGGAGGCATTGTAAATAGGAATATATAAATAAAGTTTGTACAGTAATACAAACCCGGTATTATTTATATGTTCCTATTTACAATGCCTCCCCACGGGACAGAGTTAGACACCAGGGTCGTTTTTTAACGTGGAGAAAAGGAACAAAAATAACAATTGTCTCAGTCGTGAAGGATTTTTCCTCCACTGACACAGAACAAGAAATTGAAGTGCAGCATCTGAAGAACAGATATTACACTTTGATCTTGTCCCGTTCATGAAAATATGTGCACACACATACACACACACACACACATATATATATAGATTTGTCTATACATAAGCAGTAGTTTGGGTTGTCGCCTGATGAGGTCTCAAGTTAGTAAATACTAGTAGACCGAAACATGCTCATGACTGTGTAGCAACAAACTCCTGCTTATGTAAAGACAAATGTAACTTGCTCTACTTCTGTAGTGAGCACTCTTGGATGAACCTCGTTATATTTCACTGGTTACTCTACCTTTAGAAAATAGCAACTTCAAATTATATATATATAGCAGGGGTGCCCGGCGTTGCTCGGGTGTTTGGAGGTGTATGCTGTGCAAAAAAAGCAAAAAAACAAAAAAAATGGTTAATTTTTTAAAACTTTGACCCCTATTATAACTCCTTAAAATTTATTGTTTCGGGCTCAAATCACTTTATTAAGTTAGATCCAGGTTCAAGAAACCTATATCTAAAATTTCAAGTGTCTAGACCCAAAATTGTCGGAGGAGTTTGGTAGAGTTCTTAAAGGTCAAATCGTTGAAATTTGACCCCTTAACAGCCAAATTTCTGGCTGACACCCGTCACATCGATTTTCCCAAATCTCAGTACCTGGTATTTCAAATTTCGAGTCTATAGACTAAAAATTGACAGAGTTATTGCATAGGGAAATGTACACAGACAGACAGACAGACACATTCACTTTTATAGATATATATATATACACACACACTAGGTGTGTCAAAATTTTTTTGGAATTATTGACACTCCTAACAGAAAACGGCGAATAAAATACAAAAAAATCGCGTAATTTCTCTTTTCAAAGTGTGTTGTTTATTTTCTTTATGGAATTTACTTCCAAAATAAACTATTAAAGTTGTTGAAATATTATTTTTTATTTAAAAAAAAAAAATGTGTTTACAAAGTGCCGGCGAGCTTTCATGCAGCCATTTTGTTTATGTAATGAAATCAATCGAATTTTACGAGTAAATTTTTTTTTCAATTTTTAAACTTTAAAAATCTATCAAAATTTTTCTATTGGTTACAATAGAAAAATTTTGATAGATTTTTAAAGTTTAAAAATTTTTTACGATATTTTCAGGGTCGATGTGAAATTTTATGCTCTTTCCAATAAACCGAATGTAATATTTTAGAGAAACGTTTTTTTATAAATTCACCCCCCCATTTTGAAATGTCTATTAAAATTTTAATAATTTATGTACCAAAGTTTTATATATCACAAATTGAAGATAAAAGATCAATAATTAATATATTGTAAATTAAAACAAACAAAAAAGAACTGTTTTTTTTGGAAATTTTCCTGTAAAGTCCAAAGTGTAAAACTTTTTCTTTTTTTTTTTTTAAAAACCACGTTGATTTTTTTTTTTTTAATTGGAAACCTATGTTCTGCTTATATTGTCCAGTAAGTAATGGACGATGACGACAATTTTTTCTATTTCATTCAATGTTTTCTTTTTTTAGATATTCAAAAAAAAATTTCACTCAACAAAAAAAGTGTGTAAATATAATAAAACAAAAATTTGAGAAAAGAAAAAAAAAATTCCATGAGTGTCTTTTTTTTACAGGCAAAATCTTATAAGTAAAATTTGACTATTTTTAAACTATGGGAACACATATTTCTTCACAGACAAGGCTAGACGACTAACGTGAAGTGTGGTTTTTACTTCCTTCATGTCCATCCATAGTTCAAAACAATTAAAAAAAAACTACTTCCGGTTTGGGATAAAAACGTAAAATACTTTCGTCATGGCGTGTTTTTCAAATTCTTTTATTCAAAAAATAAATGGATTTTAAAATATAAATATGGATAAATTCTTAACAATGAAGAATGAAACTACACATTGATTAGTAATTTTTATAGGTAAGTGATTTTTTGGAATTTAAATCGATTTTTTATAATCGACGTAAGTTAAATTTTGTTATTTTCTTCAAATTTTTTTAAAGAAAACTGATTTAAAAAAAAACGAATATTGCATAATTTGCGATTAAACCTGTTATTTTTTTTTAATTTGGTCTTTGCTCCTTTCATTGGAAAAAAAATTAGGCTTTGAATTACATTTTTCAAGTAGTTATAAGCTTGGAAAGATAGGAGGTCAAATTATTCAATATTTTTACACGCATTCGTAAGGTCGGTTTCTGACACACCTAGGCCGGCTTCCTTCGAAGAGTGTCAAATGGTATTAGTTATATGTTCATGAAAATACATACGCATGCACACTATCTATCTATATATATATATATATATATATATATCTATATATATATATATATATATATATATCTACACACACATACACTAGGTGTGTCAGAATTTTTTTTGGAATTTTTGACACCGCTAACATGAAACTGCGAATAAAATATAAAAAACTCGTAATTTCTCTTTTAAAAGTGGGTTGTTTATTTTCTTTAGGGATTATACTTCCAAAATAAACTATTGAAGTTGTTTAAAAAATAATAGAAATATTTGTTTTTATTTTTTTAAAAAATGTGTTTACAAAATGCCTGTGCGCCTTCATACAGCCATTTTTTTACGTAATGAAATCAATTGAATTTTACGAGTTAAATTTTTTTCAATTTTTAAACTTTAAAAATCTATCAAAATCTTTCTATTGGTTCAATTTTTACGATATTTTCAGGGTCAATGTGAAATTTTATGCTCTTTCCAATAAGCCGAATATAATATTTTAGACAAACATTATTTTTTAAATCCCCCCATTTTGAAATGTCTATTATTAAAATGAAAATAATTAATTTTCCTACCTCAAATTTATATATCATAAATTGAAGATAAAAGATCAATAAATAAAATAAGCTAATTAAAAAAAAAAAATAATAGTTATTTGCATATTTACCTGTAAAGTCCAGTTTTAAACCTTTTTTAAAAACGCGTTGATTTGTTTTTTATTTTTTTTAAGTGAAACCTTGTTATATGTTAAAAAACATATAACAAGATTTCACTTAAAAAAACTGGAATCTTATATTGTCCAGAAAATTTCGCATAATTACGACAATTTTTTCTATTTCATTCGATGTTTTTCTTTAGATATTTAAAAAAAAGTTCACTCCATAAAAAAGAAGTAAAATATATTAAATCGAAAACTCATGTATTTCTTTGATAGAAGAAAAAAATTGAAATTGGTCGAGTGGTTTACGTTTAATCAGCGAAAATTGAGTGAAATATGATCATTTTTTACGTACGGTAACCCATATCGACCAACTTTATTGACTTCAAATATCTAATTAATTACAAGGGGGAGATAAGAGGAGATAAATGTTTGTTTCTTCATATAGTTACTATCGAGATTACTTTTGAAATGTATTTGGTCTAATGTGTTGTTTTTACGTGTTGGAAATAATTATTTATGTCCCTTTGAGGCATCCATATTTGACAACTTGAAAAATCGAAGAAGCACTGCTTGGCTAATGGCAGATAACGAGTTGCGAAAACGTGGTTTTCTAGGACCCTTGCTTTAAAAAATCCTTTTATTTAAAAAGTACATGGTATATAAAATATAAATATGGACAAATTCTTATAAATGAAGAATGGAAGCACCCATTGCTTAGTATTTTTTTATAGGTAAGTGATTTTTTGGAATTTATATATATTTATTAGATTTGGATTAAGTTAAAATTCGTTGAATTTCGTGAAATCTTTTTTAAAGAAAACCAATGAAAAAAAAATTGTATATTTTTTTATTAAGCCTATTTTAAAATTTGGTCTTTGCTCATTTTATTGAAAAAAAAAAATTAGGGATTGAAATTATATTTTAATTTTGTTATAAGCTTTGAAACATAGAAAGTCTAATTAATCAAATGTTTATTCACTACTTTGTAATGGCGACGTCTGACACTGCTACACATACACACACACCCACATATATATATGGGGCGGTAGAATCACTGAGTATATATAAATAATATAAAAAACGGTGCTTGTTCAGTTTAATCAAGACATTAGAAACTGAAAATATAGAAAAAGGTTACATTGCACATATCCGTTATGGAATGAAGTTCTCCAAAAAAAAAATTTCACTTAATTTGATCAAGTAGTTTTTTTTACAGCGAAAAAACAATTTGTTATGATACCGAGCAAAAAAGTTCGATTTTTAGGAAGAAAAGCTAGTATTAAAGATGAGGAAGGAGTGTTGGCACTTTAACTGGAGTTATCTCCCCGTGGCGTGTTCAACAAATTCCATAATGGCTGACTTCAATGTGCTGTTATAAAAATGTGTTTTTCTGTCATAAAAAAAAAATATTTGATTAAATTAAATGAAATTTTTTTTTTTCGGAGATCTTCAGTCCAAAGCGGATACGTCTCTACCACCCATAGCAATGGCCAACGACTCTTTATCTGAGAGTCCATCTTTCAAACTCCTTGGCCTAACGTTCACACGAAACATGAGTTGGAACAATTACATTGAAGGCATTGCCAGGGCCGCTGCAAGAAAGGTGGGCTCTCTCTACCGTGCTAGAAAACTACTAACACCCGAAAGTATCCTGTACCTCTATAAGGCCACCATTCGCCCATGTATGGAGTATTGCTGCCACATTTGGGCTGGTGCATCTGCTACTAGTCTCTCGCTCCTTGACAAGGTTCAAAAGAGAGTCGCAAACCTGATAGGCCCTGAACTGGCATCTAAGCTTCAGCCTCTGTCCCATCGACGAAATGTTGCATCCCTCTGCCTTTTCTACAAGTATTTTAGTGGTGAATGCTCTGACGAACTGCAATCACTTGTGCCCCCACGACGTGAGCACCCTCGACAAACCCGACAGGCTATTAAATCTCACCCCCACACTGTAGAGATCCCTAGATGTAAAAGATCTTTTTACTCCAATAGTTTCTTCCCCAGAACCGCTAGACTCTGGAATTCCATTCCAGGTCCCTGCTTCCCCAACAGTACTGACGTGCAGAAGTTCAAGTGTAACGTGAACCGACACCTTGCTGCCCAAATCCCTACATAGTACCCCAGTAGTTGTTGCCCCTGATAGTAGCCCCTTACACCAAAGTGGCAATTTGCCTTGTTTGGGGTGAAAATGTAATAAAAAAAAAAAAAAAAAAAAAAAATATATAACCTTTTTTTTTTTTTTTTCGATATTTTCATTTTTTAATGTCTTGATTAGCCTATACAAGTACCAAAAAAATAACGAAATTTTATCAACAAAAACGAAATTTAATTTTTAAACGAAAAAGTCAATTTGGTAAAACTTTTTTGTATAAATCAAACTCACTGTTCACATGGGAAATGCCAACTTTTATAGGTTTTCGGGGTTCCTTACAATGAATAAACACCCCAACCTCCTCATGTTAAGAATGGCTTTCGGAATTTGGCACTTCGGACATATGGCCGTTTTAGGCAATATTCCATGTTCAATAAGAAATCTACTTAAATCTTGTTCTCAAAATTTAATTATTGCATAAAATTTTCTTATATTTGCAACGTGTGCACATATCAATGCTTGTGCTATCCATTTTTTAAAACTTAACTTTTTATTATTTTATCAATTATTTTCGATTTTTTGGCGCATTAAAAAAAAGGTGCTAATAATGCACTTAGTGATCTGCGCTATTTTTTTAATCGTATTTTCAAGTTTAATTAAAGTTTTATGATATGTTTTTTTATTTAATTGTAAGGTTAAAGTACAGAATAGGTACAAAACACCCTCCCATCCCCATCTTAAGAATGGTTTTTTAAATAATAACGTTATTATTTCAGCACGGATCAATAAGTGCACTAGTGTTATATTGTCTCTATAATAAAGGGTTGAGTGTTTGTTGCGTCATCTCTAATAATGGATTAGAAGAGATGACGTGTTATATTATTTATTTATGTTGTATCATAAAGGGAATCGTGTGTGAGTGACATGTATTTTCAGAACCTACCTCTGCTTCTTCGATGTTGGATTATCTGGAATTTCTCATCCTGGAGGGAGACTTGATACCTGTTTTTGGATGTTGAAATCATTTACAAAATAAAATGTTTTTGCATGTTTAAATTATTTAACAAAATAAAATGCTTTTTGCATGTGGAAATTATTTACAAAATAAAATGTTTTTTGCATGTGGAAATTATTTACAAAATAAAATGTTTTTTGCATGTGGAAATTATTCACAAAATAAAATGTTTTTTGCATGTGGAAATTATTCACAAAATAAAATGTTTTTTGCATGTGGAAATTATTTACAAAATAAAATGTTTTTTGCATGTGGAAATTATTTACAAAATAAAATGTTTTTTGCATGTGGAAATTATTTACAAAATAAAATGCTTTTTGCATGTAGAAATTATTTACAAAATAAAATGTTTTTTGCATGTTGAAATTATTTACAAAATAAAATGTTTTTTGCATGTGGAAATTATTCACAAAATAAAATGTTTTTTGCATGTGGAAATTATTCACAAAATAAAATGTTTTTTGCATGTGGAAATTATTTACAAAATAAAATGTTTTTGCATGTAGAAATTATTTACAAAATAAAATGTTTTTGCATGTAGAAATTATTCACAAAATAAAATGTTTTTTGCATGTGGAAATTATTTACAAAATAAAATGTTTTTTGCATGTGGAAATTATTCACAAAATAAAATGTTTTTTGCATGTGGAAATTATTTACAAAATAAAATGTTTTTTTGCATGTTGAAATTATTTACAAAATAAAATGTTTTTTTGCATGTAGAAATCATTTACAAAATAAAATGTTTTTTGCATGTGGAAATTATTTACAAAATAAAAATTTTTTTTTTGCATGTGGAAATTATTTACAGAATAAATTTTTTTTTTTCATGAGGAAATTATTTATAAAATAAAATGTTTTTTGCATGTAGAAATCATTTACAAAATAAAATGTTTTTTGCATGTGGAAATTATTTACAAAATAAAATGTTTTTTACATGTGGAAATTATTTACATTGATATAATTAATCTCTTTTTTATTTTCAGATTCAGGAGCACACAGGATGTAAATGTGGAATTCATATGGGAGAATCTTTAGTAAAATAATTTTCCTTTGAATTTTTGTTTTCTCTGAAATCCATCTTCTACAGTTGCATCTTCTCCCTTCATAATGACCCCGCTAATTAATTCCCTAATAGTAGCCCCCTGCTTCAAAGTGGCACTGGAATAGTTGTCAGTTGGTAGAAGCAGACAACCGAAAAACATTTACTCCCCCCCTCTTGATGTAAATACCACGGACCTCTTGATGTAAATACCACGGACCACCAGAAAAACCCTGTCATTTCCATTAAATTTAAATTCAAAAATAAAATAATCCAAAATTATAAACACCCATCTAGCTGAAACCACTGTCAAAAATTTTCCCCAATCTTTATCTGTGCCAAAACCAAAACGTAGATTCCATGAACAAAGCTTCTTTCTTAGAAGTGCACGCCTGTGGAACTCTCTTCCGTTTGCCTGTTTCCCACCTGACTACAACTTGGATGTCTTCAAGTCCAACATAAACAAATCTCCATTACTAATGATTACTACGATATTATCCCATTGATTACTGTACACGCAATAACTCTTATCCCCAAGTGGCTTCTGGGTCTTGATAAGTGGTGGGTACCTTGTAAAAAAAAAAAAAAAAAAAATTTTATTAAATTTATTAAATTAAATAATTTTCACCTGAAATTCAACACATCGAGAAAAAGAGAAAAATATTTTTGTAAATTTTGTTAATCATTTCCATTAAATTTAAATTCAAAAACAAAATGGAAGCTGATCAGAAGGGATGTTGACACTATTTTCTCTGAAATCCGTGTTCAACAGCTGCATGGTCAAGTGGAAGATCATGTCAAGAAAATAAACAATATTTTTGTAAAGTCAAAATTTCCATGAAACTTTTTCAAAAAATGCAAGCTGATCGGAACATTTTGATTTAAGATGTGTAAATATTGACTTATAAAACTTTTCTGTAGAGAAAAGAAACAATAATTTTTTTTAAGTTGGTTAGTCGTCATTTCATCATTAAATTAAAAAAAAAAAATCAAAGCTGATCAGAAAATTGCAATTTGTAAACGGGTGATAAACTACACAAGTGTAGCAGCAAATCCTGGGAACATCAACCTAAAAAAACAGTTGAAAATGACTTATATACCATATATTACGACCATATAATCCCTACAGCCACCTACCATTTTTTACTCCTCTCTCAACCCGGTCTGCCTACTGTTGTGTGGATTTACTCCCACTCCTACCACTTTTTAACACCTTTCTCCACCCAGATTCCCCACACTTTTCCACATCCGGGAAAGCCGGGTACCCCCGCAAGCCAAAATATTAAGTGAGATTTATCGCCTACTGAGATCATGTATGAATGGAAATACGTTCAATATTTGACAGGTTGTTGCCAAATAGAAGGAAGAACTATACGAAAATAAAGACGGACTATAAATTTTATAAAGAAGGGGATCAAATTTTCTTTAGGAATTATTGTGCTGGAACTTGCTTTGGGGAAGATGGTATTGTAATTAGAAGAATCTCAGGAATTATCTACAAAATTCAAGGCGCAAAGTTTTTAAGAGAATCTTGATCAATTGAGACCTCAATATATCAAGAGTCCAAAATAAGAGGAAATTACAATAGAGTTATTTTATGACTTGTTCTGAATAATACCACCCATGAACTTAGTAATGCCAATAGATGCAACAGCGAATAAACGAACTGTTGATTCTTCTGAATGCGAAAGTACAACGACTGAAGTAGTAAAAAAAAGAAGGGAACTATAGGCGTACGCCTTAATTATATACAAAATAAATATTGAGAGCAAAATTCGAGGAACAATTTAATTCGAAGAAAGCTGATAGAGTGGAAGGTGTTAACAATCCTGAAATGGATTTCTCAATTTAAAAAAAAAAAATCTATAAAAAATTAAACATCCAATGTAGCAGCAAATCCTGGGAACATCAACCTGAAAGAACAGTTGGAACTGACTTATATACCATACATTACGACCATGTAATCCCTACAGCCACCTACCTTGAAAATGCTGCTGTGAAACTTGACATAGTTATATGGAATAAGTCAAAGAGAGAGTTGCAACCTTGGTTGAAGGGAGTGTTCCTAATGATGGAGGTCTGAACAGAGCTGAAAGGGAGAAACACACCAAATATCAAGGTCTCATGTATGATATGAAAAGAAATTGGAATCTTAGGGAGATATCAATCATACCAGTTATTATAGGTGCCACAGGGCTTATGAAGAAGAACCTGAAGTCCTACCTAACTAATATTTCTGGTGAACAAAGTGCAAAAGAGATCCAGACAATTGCACTTAAGGGAACAGCAAGGATACTAAAAAGAGCTCTCGGTTGGTTTCAATAAAAAGCAGGGCAATGTTAGCAGCTGGTTTGGCTGCCTCATACCCAGCATTACAATCTTCAAAGGAAGGAAATTTTAAAAAAAAAGTGAAAAGCCTTACACATGTAGCATTTGCAACGCGTTGTTTGTAGAGAAAAGAAACAATATTTTTTTTAAGTTGATTAGTCGTCATTTCATCATTAAATAAAAAAAAATTGAAGCTGATCAGAAAATTGCAATTTACAAACAGATGATTAGCTGCACAAGTGTAAAGTTTGTCTGCAAATGTGATCCCAAATAGTAGCACTTGATGAATTAGTGCTGCTGTGCCTTGTTTGGGGTGAAAAAAAACAAAGACAGTAAGTTATATATAGAGATAGATAGATAGATATTTATCACCTGAAATTTGACACATAAAAAAAGAACCAATTTTTTTACAAAGTTTGTCTGCAAATGTGATCCCAAATAGTAGCACTTGATGAATTAGTGTCACTGTGCCTTGTTTGGGGTGAAAAAAAAAACAGTAAAAAAAAAAAAAAAAAGCGCAGTAAGTTATATATAGAGGCATATTTATCACCTGAAATTCGACACTTAGAAAAAGAACCAATTTTTTTTCAAAGTTTGTGGGTCAAAATTTCCATTAAATTTAAATTTGGAAAAAAAAAAAATGGAATCCGATCTAACAATTCCGATTCAAACGACTAACAAACGACACACGTGTAAAGTTTGTAGACTTTCATTTTCACGAACGACTCACTTGCAGGATCATATTCGCATCCACACAGGTGAAAAGCCGTACACATGCAACATTTGCCACGCATCGTTCGCATGGTGCAGCAACTTAAAAGTGCACATGCGTAAACACACGGGTGAGAAACCATATCGATGCAAAATCTGCACAGCGTCGTTTTCACAAAACGCAACTTTAAAAAACCACGTTCGAATTCACACGGGTGAGAGACCTTTTGTCTGCGATTTCTGCGAATCATCATTTGCCTGCAACAGCAACTTGAAAGATCATCGCAGAATTCACACGGGAGAGAAACCCTACGTGTGCAACGTTTGCGGTTCGTCGCATTCGGAAATTTCAAATCTTAAAGTGCATATGCGCACACATACGCGAGAGACGCCATATGATTGTAAAATATGCGGGTCTGCCTTTTCACAGAATGGAAATTTGAAAAGTCATATGAAAATTCACACGGCTCAACAGAAACAATTATCATAATTATGGAAGAGTGCAATATTTGAAAAAAAAGTCTAGGGGAGGCTCCATGTTTTGACAACCTTCTGGGATTGACCTTTATTTCTGACCTGAAATGGAACAGATACATCAAGTCTGTTGGCAAGCTCGCTGAAAAAATGGTGGGATCCTTCTACTGCTCCAGAAGATACCTCACTGCTGATGCAATTCTCTATCTATAAACGCCAAGCACGTCCAGGAATGGAGTACTGCTGCCACATCTGGGCAGGAGCTGCTAAAAACAGCCTATCCTGCCTTGACAGAGTACAAAATAGACTTCATGGCTTAGTGGGGGATACCCTTTTCTCTTCCTTGCAACCTCTCTCCTACAGAAGAGACATTGCAAGCTTGTCTTTGTTTTATCGTTATTTCCATGGCAAGTGCTCGCCTGAGCTCCAGTTTCTGGTCCCCCCTCGCCAACCTTTCACGAAAAACACCCGTCTGGCTGAAACCATTGTCATTCTTTATCTGTGCCTAAATCAAAACGTAGATTCCATGAACAAAGCTTCTGTCTTAGAAGTGCCCGCGTGTGGAACTCTGTTCCGTTTGCCTGTTTCCCACCTGTCTACAACCTGGATGTCTTCAAGTCCCACATAAACAAATTCCTGATGAATCACCCCCTTAAGTAAGACACTTTATCAAATGTCCATTACTAATGATTACTACGATATTATCCCATTGATTACTGTACACGCAATAACCCTTATCCCCAAGTGGCTTCCAGGCCTTGATAAGTGGTGACTACCATGTAAAAAAAAAAAGCATACAATGTCCAATGGAAATGTTTAAATGTCTCTGAACGGCAATTTGGAAAATCATATGAAAATTCATGCAGCTCAATGAAAACAATAAATGTAAGTTTTCGCACACGGGATTGGAAATTGTGAAAAATATCAGATATTGAGTTGGGGAATAAGGGTAACATAATGGAATGTGTGAATATCTCCACTGGACCAGCTGCACAAAATTGGAACAATAGAAAAATGCGAGCATGAAAAGTAATATGGTTAAGCTTAAACATAGAAAAGTAAAGGACTAGCTGTTAAAACTGGAAAAGAAAAGGACAAGATATTCTAGTAAAAAATATAATAAATTTATAACTTAAAATATTGCAGCATTAAGAATTGATTATATAATGTTATTACAATAGAAAAATGCGAGCATGAAAAGTAATATGGTTAAGCTTAAACATGGAAAAGTAAAGGACTAGCTGTTAAAACTGGAAAAGAAAAGGACAAGATATTCTAGTAAAAAATATAATAAATTTATAACTTAAAATATTGCAGCATAAACAATTGATTATATAATGTTATTACAATAGAAAAATGCGAGCATGAAAAGTAATATGGTTAAGCTTAAACATGGAAAAGTAAAGGACTAGCTGTTAAAACTGGAAAAGAAAAGGACAAGATATTCTAGTAAAAAATATAATAAATTTATAACTTAAAATATTGCAGCATAAACAATTGATTATATAATGTTATTACAATAGAAAAATGCGAGCATGAAAAGTAATATGGTTAAGCTTAAACATGGAAAAGTAAAGGACTAGTTGTTAAAACTGGAAAAGAAAAGGACAAGATATTCTAGTAAAAAATATAATAAATTTATAACTTAAAATATTGCAGCATTAAGAATTAATTATATAATGTTATTACAATAGAAAAGTGTGAGCATGAAAAGTAATATGGTTAAGCTTAAACATGGAAAAGTAAAGGACTAGTTGTTAAAACTGGAAAAGAAAAGGACAAGATATTCTAGTAAAAAATATAATAAATTTATAACTTAAAATATTGCAGCATTAAGAATTGATTATATAATGTTATTACAATAGAAAAGTGTGAGCATGAAAAGTAATATGGTTAAGCTTAAACATGGAAAAGTAAAGGACTAGTTGTTAAAACTGGAAAAGAAAAGGACAAGATATTCTAGTAAAAAATATAATAAATTTATAACTTAAAATATTGCAGCATTAAGAATTGATTATATAATGTTATTACAATAGAAAAGTGTGAGCATGAAAAGTAATATGGTTAAGCTTAAACATGGAAAAGTAAAGGACTAGTTGTTAAAACTGGAAAAGAAAAGGACAAGATATTCTAGTAAGAAATATAAATCTATAACTTAAAATATTGCAGCATTAAGATTGATTATATAATGTTATTACAATAGAAAAATGCGAGCATGAAAAGTAATATGGTTAAGCTTAAACATGGAAAAGTAAAGGACTAGTTGTTAAAACTGGAAAAGAAAAGGACAAGATATTCTAGTAAAAAATATAATAAATTTATAACTTAAAATATTGCAGCATAAACAATTGATTATATAATGTTATTACAATAGAAAAATGCGAGCATGAAAAGTAATATGGTTAAGCTTAAACATAGAAAAGTAAAGGACTAGCTGTTAAAACTGGAAAAGAAAAGGACAAGATATTCTAGTAAAAAATATAATAAATTTATAACTTAAAATATTGCAGCATAAACAATTGATTATATAATGTTATTACAATAGAAAAATGCGAGCATGAAAAGTAATATGGTTAAGCTTAAACATGGAAAAGTAAAGGACTAGCTGTTATAACTGGAAAAGAAAAGGACAAGATATTCTAGTAAAAAATATAATAAATTTATAACTTAAAATATTGCAGCATGAACAATTGATTATATAATGTTATTACAATAGAAAAATGCGAGCATGAAAAGTAATATGGTTAAGCTTAAACATGGAAAAGTAAAGGACTAGTTGTTAAAACTGGAAAAGAAAAGGACAAGATATTCTAGTAAAAAATATAATAAATTTATAACTTAAAATATTGCAGCATTAAGAATTGATTATATAATGTTATTACAATAGAAAAGTGTGAGCATGAAAAGTAATATGGTTAAGCTTAAACATGGAAAAGTAAAGGACTAGTTGTTAAAACTGGAAAAGAAAAAGACAAGATATTCTAGTAAAAAATATAATAAATTTATAACTTAAAATATTGCAGCATAAAGAATTGATTATATAATGTTATTACAATAGAAAAGTGTGAGCATGAAAAGTAATATGGTTAAGCTTAAACATGGAAAAGTAAAGGACTAGTTGTTTAAACTGGAAAAGAAAAGGACAAAATGTTCTAGTAAAAAATATAATAAATTTATAACTTAAAATATTGCAGCATAAACAATTGATTATATAATGTTATTACAATAGAAAAATGCGAGCATGAAAAGTAATATGGTTAAGCTTAAACATGGAAAAGTAAAGGACTAGTTGTTAAAACTGGAAAAGAAAAGGACAAGATATTCTAGTAAAAAATATAATAAATTTATAACTTAAAATATTGCAGCATTAAGAATTGATTATATAATGTTATTACAATAGAAAAATGCGAGCATGAAAAGTAATATGGTTAAGCTTAAACATGGAAAAGTAAAGGACTAGCTGTTAAAACTGGAAAAGAAAAGGACAAGATATTCTAGTAAAAAATATAATAAATTTATAACTTAAAATATTGCAGCATAAACAATTGATTATATAATGTTATTACAATAGAAAAATGCGAGCATGAAAAGTAATATGGTTAAGCTTAAACATGGAAAAGTAAAGGACTAGTTGTTAAAACTGGAAAAGAAAAGGACAAGATATTCTAGTAAAAAATATAATAAATTTATAACTTAAAATATTGCAGCATTAAGAATTGATTATATAATGTTATTACAATAGAAAAATGCGAGCATGAAAAGTAATATGGTTAAGCTTAAACATGGAAAAGTAAAGGACTAGCTGTTAAAACTGGAAAAGAAAAGGACAAGATATTCTAGTAAAAAATATAATAAATTTAAAATTTAAAATATTGCAGCATTAAGAATTGATTATATAATGTTATTACAATAGAAAAGTGTGAGCATGAAAAGTAATATGGTTAAGCTTAAACATGGAAAAGTAAAGGACTAGTTGTTAAAACTGGAAAAGAAAAGGACAAGATATTCTAGTAAAAAATATAATAAATTTATAACTTAAAATATTGCAGCATTAAGAATTGATTATATAATGTTATTACAATAGAAAAGTGTGAGCATGAAAAGTAATATGGTTAAGCTTAAACATGGAAAAGTAAAGGACCAGTTGTTAAAACTGGAAAAGAAAAGGACAAGATATTCTAGTAAAAAATATAAATCTATAACTTAAAATATTGCAGCATAAAGAATTGATTATATAATGTTATTACAATAGAAAAGTGTGAGCATGAAAAGTAATATGGTTAAGTTTAAACATGGAAAAGTAAAGGACTAGTTGTTTAAACTGGAAAAGAAAAGGACAAAATGTTCTAGTAAAAAATATAATAAATTTATAACTTAAAATATTGCAGCATAAACAATTGATTATATAATGTTATTACAATAGAAAAATGCGAGCATGAAAAGTAATATGGTTAAGCTTAAACATGGAAAAGTAAAGGACTAGTTGTTAAAACTGGAAAAGAAAAGGACAAGATATTCTAGTAAAAAATATAATAAATTTATAACTTAAAATATTGCAGCATTAAGAATTGATTATATAATGTTATTACAATAGAAAAATGCGAGCATGAAAAGTAATATGGTTAAGCTTAAACATGGAAAAGTAAAGGACTAGCTGTTAAAACTGGAAAAGAAAAGGACAAGATATTCTAGTAAAAAATATAATAAATTTATAACTTAAAATATTGCAGCATAAACAATTGATTATATAATGTTATTACAATAGAAAAATGCGAGCATGAAAAGTAATATGGTTAAGCTTAAACATGGAAAAGTAAAGGACTAGTTGTTAAAACTGGAAAAGAAAAGGACAAGATATTCTAGTAAAAAATATAATAAATTTATAACTTAAAATATTGCAGCATTAAGAATTGATTATATAATGTTATTACAATAGAAAAATGCGAGCATGAAAAGTAATATGGTTAAGCTTAAACATGGAAAAGTAAAGGACTAGTTGTTAAAACTGGAAAAGAAAAGGACAAGATATTCTAGTAAAAAATATAATAAATTTATAACTTAAAATATTGCAGCATTAAGAATTGATTATATAATGTTATTACAATAGAAAAATGCGAGCATGAAAAGTAATATGGTTAAGCTTAAACATGGAAAAGTAAAGGACTAGCTGTTAAAACTGGAAAAGAAAAGGACAAGATATTCTAGTAAAAAATATAATAAATTTAAAATTTAAAATATTGCAGCATTAAGAATTGATTATATAATGTTATTACAATAGAAAAGTGTGAGCATGAAAAGTAATATGGTTAAGCTTAAACATGGAAAAGTAAAGGACTAGTTGTTAAAACTGGAAAAGAAAAGGACAAGATATTCTAGTAAAAAATATAATAAATTTATAACTTAAAATATTGCAGCATTAAGAATTGATTATATAATGTTATTACAATAGAAAAGTGTGAGCATGAAAAGTAATATGGTTAAGCTTAAACATGGAAAAGTAAAGGACTAGTTGTTAAAACTGGAAAAGAAAAGGACAAGATATTCTAGTAAAAAATATAATAAATTTATAACTTAAAATATTGCAGCATTAAGAATTGATTATATAATGGTATTACAATAGAAAAATGCGAGCATGAAAAGTAATATGGTTAAGCTTAAACATGGAAAAGTAAAGGACTAGTTGTTAAAACTGGAAAAGAAAAGGACAAGATATTCTAGTAAAAAATATAATAAATTTATAACTTAAAATATTGCAGCATTAAGAATTGATTATATAATGGTATTACAATAGAAAAGTGTGAGCATGAAAAGTAATATGGTTAAGCTTAAACATGGAAAAGTAAAGGACTAGCTGTTAAAACTGGAAAAGAAAAGGACAAGATATTCTAGTAAAAAATATAATAAATTTATAACTTAAAATATTGCAGCATAAACAATTGATTATATAATGTTATTACAATAGAAAAATGCGAGCATGAAAAGTAATATGGTTAAGCTTAAACATGGAAAAGTAAAGGACTAGTTGTTAAAACTGGAAAAGAAAAGGACAAGATATTCTAGTAAAAAATATAATAAATTTATAACTTAAAATATTGCAGCATTAAGAATTGATTATATAATGTTATTACAATAGAAAAATGCGAGCATGAAAAGTAATATGGTTAAGCTTAAACATGGAAAAGTAAAGGACTAGCTGTTAAAACTGGAAAAGAAAAGGACAAGATATTCTAGTAAAAAATATAATAAATTTAAAATTTAAAATATTGCAGCATTAAGAATTGATTATATAATGTTATTACAATAGAAAAGTGTGAGCATGAAAAGTAATATGGTTACGCTTAAACATGGAAAAGTAAAGGACTAGTTGTTAAAACTGGAAAAGAAAAGGACAAGATATTCTAGTAAAAAATATAATAAATTTATAACTTAAAATATTGCAGCATTAAGAATTGATTATATAATGTTATTACAATAGAAAAGTGTGAGCATGAAAAGTAATATGGTTAAGCTTAAACATGGAAAAGTAAAGGACTAGTTGTTAAAACTGGAAAAGAAAAGGACAAGATATTCTAGTAAAAAATATAATAAATTTATAACTTAAAATATTGCAGCATTAAGAATTGATTATATAATGGTATTACAATAGAAAAATGCGAGCATGAAAAGTAATATGGTTAAGCTTAAACATGGAAAAGTAAAGGACTAGTTGTTAAAACTGGAAAAGAAAAGGACAAGATATTCTAGTAAAAAATATAATAAATTTATAACTTAAAATATTGCAGCATTAAGAATTGATTATATAATGTTATTACAATAGAAAAGTGTGAGCATGAAAAGTAATATGGTTAAGCTTAAACATGGAAAAGTAAAGGACTAGTTGTTAAAACTGGAAAAGAAAAGGACAAGATATTCTAGTAAAAAATATAATAAATTTATAACTTAAAATATTGCAGCATTAAGAATTGATTATATAATGTTATTACAATAGAAAAGTGTGAGCATGAAAAGTAATATGGTTAAGCTTAAACATGGAAAAGTAAAGGACCAGTTGTTAAAACTGGAAAAGAAAAGGACAAGATATTCTAGTAAAAAATATAAATCTATAACTTAAAATATTGCAGCATAAAGAATTGATTATATAATGTTATTACAATAGAAAAGTGTGAGCATGAAAAGTAATATGGTTAAGCTTAAACATGGAAAAGTAAAGGACTAGTTGTTTAAACTGGAAAAGAAAAGGACAAAATGTTCTAGTAAAAAATATAATAAATTTATAACTTAAAATATTGCAGCATAAACAATTGATTATATAATGTTATTACAATAGAAAAATGCGAGCATGAAAAGTAATATGGTTAAGCTTAAACATGGAAAAGTAAAGGACTAGTTGTTAAAACTGGAAAAGAAAAGGACAAGATATTCTAGTAAAAAATATAATAAATTTATAACTTAAAATATTGCAGCATTAAGAATTGATTATATAATGTTATTACAATAGAAAAATGCGAGCATGAAAAGTAATATGGTTAAGCTTAAACATGGAAAAGTAAAGGACTAGCTGTTAAAACTGGAAAAGAAAAGGACAAGATATTCTAGTAAAAAATATAATAAATTTATAACTTAAAATATTGCAGCATAAACAATTGATTATATAATGTTATTACAATAGAAAAATGCGAGCATGAAAAGTAATATGGTTAAGCTTAAACATGGAAAAGTAAAGGACTAGTTGTTAAAACTGGAAAAGAAAAGGACAAGATATTCTAGTAAAAAATATAATAAATTTATAACTTAAAATATTGCAGCATTAAGAATTGATTATATAATGTTATTACAATAGAAAAATGCGAGCATGAAAAGTAATATGGTTAAGCTTAAACATGGAAAAGTAAAGGACTAGTTGTTAAAACTGGAAAAGAAAAGGACAAGATATTCTAGTAAAAAATATAATAAATTTATAACTTAAAATATTGCAGCATTAAGAATTGATTATATAATGTTATTACAATAGAAAAATGCGAGCATGAAAAGTAATATGGTTAAGCTTAAACATGGAAAAGTAAAGGACTAGCTGTTAAAACTGGAAAAGAAAAGGACAAGATATTCTAGTAAAAAATATAATAAATTTAAAATTTAAAATATTGCAGCATTAAGAATTGATTATATAATGTTATTACAATAGAAAAGTGTGAGCATGAAAAGTAATATGGTTAAGCTTAAACATGGAAAAGTAAAGGACTAGTTGTTAAAACTGGAAAAGAAAAGGACAAGATATTCTAGTAAAAAATATAATAAATTTATAACTTAAAATATTGCAGCATTAAGAATTGATTATATAATGTTATTACAATAGAAAAGTGTGAGCATGAAAAGTAATATGGTTAAGCTTAAACATGGAAAAGTAAAGGACTAGTTGTTAAAACTGGAAAAGAAAAGGACAAGATATTCTAGTAAAAAATATAATAAATTTATAACTTAAAATATTGCAGCATTAAGAATTGATTATATAATGGTATTACAATAGAAAAATGCGAGCATGAAAAGTAATATGGTTAAGCTTAAACATGGAAAAGTAAAGGACTAGTTGTTAAAACTGGAAAAGAAAAGGACAAGATATTCTAGTAAAAAATATAATAAATTTATAACTTAAAATATTGCAGCATTAAGAATTGATTATATAATGTTATTACAATAGAAAAGTGTGAGCATGAAAAGTAATATGGTTAAGCTTAAACATGGAAAAGTAAAGGACTAGCTGTTAAAACTGGAAAAGAAAAGGACAAGATATTCTAGTAAAAAATATAATAAATTTATAACTTAAAATATTGCAGCATAAACAATTGATTATATAATGTTATTACAATAGAAAAATGCGAGCATGAAAAGTAATATGGTTAAGCTTAAACATGGAAAAGTAAAGGACTAGTTGTTAAAACTGGAAAAGAAAAGGACAAGATATTCTAGTAAAAAATATAATAAATTTATAACTTAAAATATTGCAGCATTAAGAATTGATTATATAATGTTATTACAATAGAAAAATGCGAGCATGAAAAGTAATATGGTTAAGCTTAAACATGGAAAAGTAAAGGACTAGCTGTTAAAACTGGAAAAGAAAAGGACAAGATATTCTAGTAAAAAATATAATAAATTTAAAATTTAAAATATTGCAGCATTAAGAATTGATTATATAATGTTATTACAATAGAAAAGTGTGAGCATGAAAAGTAATATGGTTACGCTTAAACATGGAAAAGTAAAGGACTAGTTGTTAAAACTGGAAAAGAAAAGGACAAGATATTCTAGTAAAAAATATAATAAATTTATAACTTAAAATATTGCAGCATTAAGAATTGATTATATAATGTTATTACAATAGAAAAGTGTGAGCATGAAAAGTAATATGGTTAAGCTTAAACATGGAAAAGTAAAGGACTAGTTGTTAAAACTGGAAAAGAAAAGGACAAGATATTCTAGTAAAAAATATAATAAATTTATAACTTAAAATATTGCAGCATTAAGAATTGATTATATAATGGTATTACAATAGAAAAATGCGAGCATGAAAAGTAATATGGTTAAGCTTAAACATGGAAAAGTAAAGGACTAGTTGTTAAAACTGGAAAAGAAAAGGACAAGATATTCTAGTAAAAAATATAATAAATTTATAACTTAAAATATTGCAGCATTAAGAATTGATTATATAATGTTATTACAATAGAAAAGTGTGAGCATGAAAAGTAATATGGTTAAGCTTAAACATGGAAAAGTAAAGGACTAGCTGTTAAAACTGGAAAAGAAAAGGACAAGATATTCTAGTAAAAAATATAATAAATTTATAACTTAAAATATTGCAGCATAAACAATTGATTATATAATGTTATTACAATAGAAAAATGCGAGCATGAAAAGTAATATGGTTAAGCTTAAACATGGAAAAGTAAAGGACTAGTTGTTAAAACTGGAAAAGAAAAGGACAAGATATTCTAGTAAAAAATATAATAAATTTATAACTTAAAATATTGCAGCATTAAGAATTGATTATATAATGTTATTACAATAGAAAAATGCGAGCATGAAAAGTAATATGGTTAAGCTTAAACATGGAAAAGTAAAGGACTAGCTGTTATAACTGGAAAAGAAAAGGACAAGATATTCTAGTAAAAAATATAATAAATTTAAAATTTAAAATATTGCAGCATTAAGAATTGATTATATAATGTTATTACAATAGAAAAGTGTGAGCATGAAAAGTAATATGGTTAAGCTTAAACATGGAAAAGTAAAGGACTAGTTGTTAAAACTGGAAAAGAAAAGGACAAGATATTCTAGTAAAAAATATAATAAATTTATAACTTAAAATATTGCAGCATTAAGAATTGATTATATAATGTTATTACAATAGAAAAGTGTGAGCATGAAAAGTAATATGGTTAAGCTTAAACATGGAAAAGTAAAGGACTAGTTGTTAAAACTGGAAAAGAAAAGGACAAGATATTCTAGTAAAAAATATAATAAATTTATAACTTAAAATATTGCAGCATTAAGAATTGATTATATAATGTTATTACAATAGAAAAGTGTGAGCATGAAAAGTAATATGGTTAAGGTTAAACATGGAAAAGTAAAGGACCAGTTGTTAAAACTGGAAAAGAAAAGGACAAGATATTCTAGTAAAAAATATAAATCTATAACTTAAAATATTGCAGCATTAAGAATTGATTATATAATGTTATTACAATAGAAAAGTGTGAGCATGAAAAGTAATATGGTTAAGCTTAAACATGGAAAAGTAAAGGACTAGTTGTTTAAACTGGAAAAGAAAAGGACAAAATGTTCTAGTAAAAAATATAATAAATCTATAACTTAAAATATTGCAGCATAAACAATTGATTATATAATGTTATTACAATAGAAAAATGCGAGCATGAAAAGTAATATGGTTAAGCTTAAACATGGAAAAGTAAAGGACTAGTTGTTAAAACTGGAAAAGAAAAGGACAAGATATTCTAGTAAAAAATATAATAAATTTATAACTTAAAATATTGCAGCATTAAGAATTGATTATATAATGTTATTACAATAGAAAAATGCGAGCATGAAAAGTAATATGGTTAAGCTTAAACATGGAAAAGTAAAGGACTAGCTGTTAAAACTGGAAAAGAAAAGGACAAGATATTCTAGTAAAAAATATAATAAATTTAAAATTTAAAATATTGCAGCATTAAGAATTGATTATATAATGTTATTACAATAGAAAAGTGTGAGCATGAAAAGTAATATGGTTAAGCTTAAACATGGAAAAGTAAAGGACTAGTTGTTAAAACTGGAAAAGAAAAGGACAAGATATTCTAGTAAAAAATATAATAAATTTATAACTTAAAATATTGCAGCATTAAGAATTGATTATATAATGTTATTACAATAGAAAAGTGTGAGCATGAAAAGTAATATGGTTAAGCTTAAACATGGAAAAGTAAAGGACTAGTTGTTAAAACTGGAAAAGAAAAGGACAAGATATTCTAGTAAAAAATATAATAAATTTATAACTTAAAATATTGCAGCATTAAGAATTGATTATATAATGGTATTACAATAGAAAAATGCGAGCATGAAAAGTAATATGGTTAAGCTTAAACATGGAAAAGTAAAGGACTAGTTGTTAAAACTGGAAAAGAAAAGGACAAGATATTCTAGTAAAAAATATAATAAATTTATAACTTAAAATATTGCAGCATTAAGAATTGATTATATAATGTTATTACAATAGAAAAGTGTGAGCATGAAAAGTAATATGGTTAAGCTTAAACATGGAAAAGTAAAGGACTAGCTGTTTAAACTGGAAAAGAAAAGGACAAGATATTCTAGTAAAAAATATAATAAATTTATAACTTAAAATATTGCAGCATAAACAATTGATTATATAATGTTATTACAATAGAAAAATGCGAGCATGAAAAGTAATATGGTTAAGCTTAAACATGGAAAAGTAAAGGACTAGTTGTTAAAACTGGAAAAGAAAAGGACAAGATATTCTAGTAAAAAATATAATAAATTTATAACTTAAAATATTGCAGCATTAAGAATTGATTATATAATGTTATTACAATAGAAAAATGCGAGCATGAAAAGTAATATGGTTAAGCTTAAACATGGAAAAGTAAAGGACTAGCTGTTAAAACTGGAAAAGAAAAGGACAAGATATTCTAGTAAAAAATATAATAAATTTAAAATTTAAAATATTGCAGCATTAAGAATTGATTATATAATGTTATTACAATAGAAAAGTGTGAGCATGAAAAGTAATATGGTTAAGCTTAAACATGGAAAAGTAAAGGACCAGTTGTTAAAACTGGAAAAGAAAAGGACAAGATATTCTAGTAAAAAATATAAATCTATAACTTAAAATATTGCAGCATTAAGAATTGATTATATAATGTTATTACAATAGAAAAGTGTGAGCATGAAAAGTAATATGGTTAAGCTTAAACATGGAAAAGTAAAGGACTAGTTGTTAAAACTGGAAAAGAAAAGGACAAGATATTCTAGTAAAAAATATAATAAATTTATAACTTAAAATATTGCAGCATAAACAATTGATTATATAATGTTATTACAATAGAAAAATGCGAGCATGAAAAGTAATATGGTTAAGCTTAAACATGGAAAAGTAAAGGACTAGTTGTTAAAACTGGAAAAGAAAAGGACAAGATATTCTAGTAAAAAATATAATAAATTTATAACTTAAAATATTGCAGCATTAAGAATTGATTATATAATGTTATTACAATAGAAAAATGCGAGCATGAAAAGTAATATGGTTAAGCTTAAACATGGAAAAGTAAAGGACTAGCTGTTAAAACTGGAAAAGAAAAGGACAAGATATTCTAGTAAAAAATATAATAAATTTAAAATTTAAAATATTGCAGCATTAAGAATTGATTATATAATGTTATTACAATAGAAAAGTGTGAGCATGAAAAGTAATATGGTTAAGCTTAAACATGGAAAAGTAAAGGACTAGTTGTTAAAACTGGAAAAGAAAAGGACAAGATATTCTAGTAAAAAATATAAATCTATAACTTAAAATATTGCAGCATTAAGAATTGATTATATAATGTTATTACAATAGAAAAGTGTGAGCATGAAAAGTAATATGGTTAAGCTTAAACATGGAAAAGTAAAGGACCAGTTGTTAAAACTGGAAAAGAAAAGGACAAGATATTCTAGTAAAAAATATGATAAATTTATAACTTAAAATATTGCAGCATTAAGAATTGATTATATAATGTTATTACAATAGAAAAATGCGAGCATGAAAAGTAATATGGTTAAGCTTAAACATGGAAAAGTAAAGGACTAGTTGTTAAAACTGGAAAAGAAAAGGACAAGATATTCTAGTAAAAAATATAATAAATCTATAACTTAAAATATTGCAGCATTAAGATTGATTATATAATGTTAAATTGAATTTTTAAAAAAATCTTAATTCTGCAATATTTTAAGTTAAAAATTTATCATATTTTTTACTAGAATATCTTGTTCTTTTCTTTTCCAGTTTTAACAACTGGTCCTTTACTTTTCCATGTTTAAGCTTAACCATATTACTTTTCATGCTCGCATTTTTCTATTGTAATAACATTATATAATCAATTCTTAATGCTGCAATATTTTAAGTTATAAATTTATTATATTTTTTACTAGAATATCTTGTCCTTTTCTTTTCCAGTTTTAACAACTAGTCCTTTACTTTTCCATGTTTAAGCTTAACCATATTACTTTTGATGCTCGAATGTTTCTATTGTAATCCATGATTTTTCCAGGCTTCCACTAAGTTCACTTGTTCTTTGTTTAATTTCAGTCTTATTTTTTTTTGCCGCCATAAACATAACAAACACGTTTGTAATAATAATGTATGGCACTCGTCTGTTTTTAATAAATTCCCCCAATTATCTCCCTTTTATTCTCTCTGTTTCACTTGTTACTTCTCTTTTCGCAAAAGCGAATAATTGGTAGCAACAGTAGTCACTGAAACAATGTGGTTGCTATGGAAACCAGTCATAAAAACGTTGCCCACTTCCTTACGTTTTTTTTTTATGATTTTGAACACCAGTAAATTCATCATAACTTTTGTTTTACTGAACGAAAATTGAATTTTTTTTCACAATATAGCTGAGAAGGTGATCTATAAACTGTAATAATTGCTGGAAATTTGGTCGAAAAATAAGTGAGCGGTGACGCTTTAAACAGTTCTAAATGACTAAAACTGTCACTTAACCATATTAAATCTACCAGCACGTATGACAATTCACGCAGCTTAACAGAAACAATTATAATCATGGAAGATGAAAAAGAAGTTCAATATTTGAAAACGCATAAGATGGCCAGATTTTATCCAGAATTTTCATGCAACGGCAATTTCATGCAGCTCAACAGAAACAACAAATGTTCCGTCTGCCTGCTTCCCTCCGGACTACAACTTGGTTGTCTTCAAGTCCAATGTTAACAAATTCCTAATGGAACCGCCCTCTTAAGTAAAAATTTCAGCAAATCTCCTCACTAACGTAATGTACTTGCAATAACCCTTATCCCTGAGTGGCTTCCGGGCCTTGATAAGTGGTGATCACTGTGTAAAAAAAAAATAAAAAAAATAAAAAAATATGAGCTACCGGATAACAAGTTGGGGGACGAGTATAACACAAGGGAGTATGTGAATATCTCATCTGGGCTTTCTGCACAAAAGTGAACATCCAGTGTAGCAATAACTCGTGAAAAGATAATGTTAAGTATTGAGACATTAAAAGACTCAAAAGAAACAATTATAATCATGGAAGATGAAAAAGAAGTTCAATATTTGAAAACGCATAAGATGGCCAGATTTTATCCAGAATTTTCATGCAACGGCAATTTCATGCAGCTCAACAGAAACAACAAATGTTCCGTCTGCCTGCTTCCCTCCGGACTACAACTTGGTTGTCTTCAAGTCCAATGTTAACAAATTCCTAATGGAACCGCCCTCTTAAGTAAACATTTCAGCAAATCTCCTCACTAACGTAATGTACTTGCAATAACCCTTATCCCTGAGTGGCTTCCGGGCCTTGATAAGTGGTGATCACTGTGTAAAAAAAAAATAAAAAAAATAAAAAAATAAAAAAATATGAGCTACCGGATAACAAGTTGGGGGACGAGTATAACACAAGGGAGTATGTGAATATCTCATCTGGGCTTTCTGCACAAAAGTGAACATCCAGTGTAGCAATAACTCGTGAAAAGATAATGTTAAGTATTGAGACATTAAAAGACTCAAAAGAAACAATTATAATCATGGAAGATGAAAAAGAAGTTCAATATTTGAAAACACATAAGATGGCCAGATTTTATCCAGAATTTTCACGCAACGGCAATTTCATGCAGCTCAACAGAAACAACAAATTTAACTTCTGCGACACGGAAGTGGAAAATATGAGCTACCGGATAACAAGTTGGGGGACGCGTATGACACAAGGGAGTATGTGAATATCTCATCTGGACTTTCTGCACAAAAGTGAACGTCCAGTGTAGCAGTAACTCTTGAAAACATACAAACCAGTAAAAACCAGTAAAAACAGTCACACGCTATAACTATACAACTAAATTGCTTACAAAATGGAGCTGGTAAAATTGACACACAGTGATATGGGATGAGAGAGAGAAAGTACCAAGTAGTTCAAGTCAGTGCATCCTAAACAGAGAATTGAATTAAATACCAAGGTTTGATGTCATTGGTAGAAACTGGAATCTAAAGGAAGATTGCAGTCATTCCAGTAATCAATGGAAACAGAATTAGGCAGAAGTAAAGAGTAAGTGAAACTGTTGATAGTGGATGTAGCTAGTCGAGTGCTTTTTTTTGTGAAAGTTTGGCAAATGGAGGAACATAAACTGAACCTCGCATGAGCAGTTGCCATAAAGATAGAACAGAAACAGGCTTGTAACGTCTCATCTCTGGGAAAGAGGTTACAAGGAAGAAAAAAGGGTGTCGAAGCCGGTTTTGATTCGTCACATTTGAAAATTTCGAATTTAAAAGTTCATGTGCAGATATAAATGAACAATTAGAATGTTAAAAAGATCTCTCGGTTGGAGTGATTGAAATAATGGGTAAATGTGTGGCATACGATAGAATGCTCCATCCCCAGAAGAGAATTGCAATTTGAAAAATCATGAGAATTCACACAGCTCAGCAGAAACGATTATCATAATTATTAAAGACTAGCATGGCTGCCGGGTATTGCCCAGGTGTCTGAAGGTGTGTTGAGCAAAAAAAATATATATATATATATTCCATTCGGTCTGGACCCAATGATGATAAGAGCAAAAAACTTGGTTATATAAGAACAAAAAATTTAACCTTGATCGCCCATCAGGGCTCATGACACAGTGGATAGACATTGAATCTCTCCGGTTCTAGGTGAGCATTGTCTGAAAATAGTAGTTTCAATCCTACCCAAAGAAGGCCAGAGGATTAGTTGGCCAAAAATGTGGTGGTATACTATTTTTATTATTGGAATCATTTTGAAATGATTTATTTATTAATTAATTTATTTTTTTTTTATTTATTATTAATTCATTTATTTTTTTATTTATTATTAATTCATTTATTTATTTATTTATTAACTTATCTATTTATTAATTAATTTATTTATTTGTTTTTTATTTATTTTTTATTTAGTTATTAATTTATTAATTTGTTTATTTTATTTAATAATTAATTAGTTAATTTATTAATTTATTTATTAATTTATGAATTTATTTATTTATTTATATTTTATTTATTTATTCTTTTATTTATTTTTTTTATTTCTTTATTTCTTTATTTATTAATTTATTAATTTGTTTATTTTATTTGATAATTTATTAATTTATTTATTTATGAATTTATTTATTTTTTATTTATATATTTATTTTTTATTTCTTTATTTTTTATTTCTTTATTTATTTTTTATTTCTTTATTTTTTTTATTAATTTGTTTATTTTATTTTATAATTTATTAATTTATTTATTTATGAATTTATTTATTTTTTATTTATTTATTTTTTATTTATTCATTTATTTATTTATTTATTTTTATTTATTTATTAATTCATTTATTAATATATTTATAAATTTATTTAATATATTTATTAATTTATTAGTTTATTTATTCATTTATTAATTGATTTATTTATTGATTTATTAATTTATTTATTTGCAAACAATTATCCTGGTCTTCTAGTTGTTGTTTCACAAAGTTTCAGCTAACTATTCCTCTGGCCTTCGTCAGGTGGTAAACCGACATCAGGTGGTTAATAACTAACTAAAGAACTCATCTCAAAATGAGTATCACTATAAAATACACAGCATTTATGAACACTGATATTTGCATTTCTATGTTTTTACGTACAAATCTTTTTCAATTTTACAGATTTTTTTTTAATCGAACGTTGAGTAATACATATTTAACTTGATTTATTGACATTTTTTACAGAATATTGACATTTTTTACAGAATATTGACATTTTACAGAATATTGACATTTTACAGAATTTTGACATTTTACAGAATTTTGACATTTTACAGAATTGACATTTTACAGAATATTGACATTTTACAGAATATTGACATTTTACAGAATATTGACATTTTACAGAATATTGACATTTTACAGAATATTGACATTTTACAGAATATTGACATTTTACAGAATATAGACATTTTACAGAATATTGACATTTTACAGAATATTGACATTTTACAGAATATTGACATTTTACAGAATAGACATTTTATAGAATAGATTAAACGAAAAAGTTGAAAAGTCGCCTTAAATAATCAAATTCTACTCAACTTACACCATTAACAATTTAAACTGTTCACCTGTGGAACTGTTCCATTGGTTTGCTTCTTGGCCGATTATATTATGGTAGCCTTCAAGTCCAATGTAAACAAGTTCTTTTTTAGCCATCCCCTTTTAAATAATCAAATTCTACTCTACTGTTCACTCTTTAACCCTTATCCTCGAATGGCCTATGGGCCTTAATAAGTGTTTACTTCTATGAAAAAAATATATATACCATTAACGATTACTACATTACCACGTTACATTCATTAACCCTTATCCTTGACTGGCCTTTTGGCCTTGATAAGTGATGACTCCCTTGAAAAAAAGATACTCCCAATCGTTGTCAATCATTGCCATAAAAACGTCACAAAACATTGGTTTCCTTAAACTACTCCCCAGCATCATGGTAGCCTTCAAGTTTAATATAAACAAGTTCTTTTTGAGCCATGGAGTATAGGCAACATGAAAAAGTTGAATGGACTATTATCCTCATCATCAAACGAAAGCCAGAGGAATAGTTGGCCAACACGTTGCGAACAATAAAGAAATTACTCATCTCAAAAGGATGACAATCATAGAAATTATATACCATTCGGTACAGACCCGCTTCCTTCTTCGCTCACTGTACTAACACAAAAACATACAGAATTTTAAGTGTGTTGTAAGCAGGCATCTCGCTCATTCTCTCCTGTAGGCTTGGTTCCAAATAATACCTAATTATGTAAAAGTAGTAACTGTTTCAAGTGAACAAAACGAACATCAACCGGATGAATCAGATACATTTTTTTTTATAACAAAAAAATTGATTGAACTGAAAACAAAAAAAAACATTTTACAGCTATAACCTATTTTCCCTCACCTTAAATTTGTACAAAATACATAGAAAACTTTATAAAATAAAATATTCATTCTTGAAAACTGTAATAAAATGAAAAATTCAACACATTCAGCTGCAGAATAATGACCTATGTTGCTGTAATAAAATTTTTCTAATAAACCTTTTTGTTAATTTATCATAAACTTTTTTTGTTAATAATAATAAACTTTTTTGTTAATTTATAATAAACTTTTTTGTTAATTTATTATAAACTTTTTTGTTAATTTATAATAAACTTTTTTGTTAATTTATAATAAACTTTTTTGTTAATTATAATAAACTTTTTTATCAATTATAATAAACCTATTTGTTAATTATAATAAAACTTTTTGGTAATTATAATACACTTTTTTGGTAATTATAATAAACCTTTTTGTTAATTATAATAAACCTATTTGTTAATTATAATACACCTTTTTGTTAATTATAATAAACTTTCTTGTCAACTATAATACACTTTTTTGCTAATTATAATTCACCTTTTTGTTAATTATAACAAACCTTTTTTCTTCATTATAATACACTTTTGTTAATTATAATAAACCTTTTTGTTAATTATAATAAACCTTTTTGTTAATTATAATAAACCTTTTTGTTAATTATAAAAAACTTTTTTATTAATTATAATAAACCTATTTGGTAATTATAATAAACTTTTTTGTTAATTATAATAAGCCTTTTCGTTAATTATAATAAACCTATTGGTTAATTATAATAAACCTTTTTGTTACTTATGATAAACTTTTTTCTTAATTATAATACACCTTTCTGTTTATTATAAAAACCTCTTTGTTAATTATAATGCACGTTTTTGCTAATTATAATACACCTTTTTTGTTAATTATAATAAACCTTTTTTATTAATTATAATAAACCTTGATGAAAATGTTCAAATGGTGCCATCCTCTAATGTGCATATCTTCGGCACAATATAAACGTGTCTCTACTTGTAGAGATTTCAAGTCCTTTTTCACCAAACATTTAGGTGATATAAACCTGAAAAGAAATTGTGGTGAAGTTTCCCTAGCTAACATGAATAACCTCAACACTCACACTAATACACTCATCACTGGAACAATTGTTACATGATAAGGGCTGTCCCCTTTTCATGTAAGTATAAAAATAGAGAGATTAGTTAAAATTAAAATAAAGTGAGAGAAAGCAGAAATCGAACCCTGGACATAAGAACGACTCATATTTAGTGGGAATAAAGCAGACTCCTGGAAAATATTTCATAAACGATGGTCCAACTACTCGTGCATTTTTCAAGGGTTATATGCCAGGAAAATGAAAAAAAAAAATTATGTGTAAAATGATGTTTCTGATGCTGAGCAATCATTAACTCTTCCATTCATGACATCATATAATTTTGGGAGATTTCGATAAATTCCTTTAATATTTTCCCTTATAGGGTTGAAGGGAAATCCCCAAAGTACAAAATAGAGGAATGGACGCCCTGAGAAATTCCCTTAGTGCTACTAAGTCATATTCTTCATTATATCTGTTATATTTAGTGTTTATAGGTACAAGAGAGAGAGAGAGAGAGAGAGAGAGAGAGAGAGCTAACATATTCAAATTAATCATGAATATAACTGCTTACTATTTGAATTCCTTTTCTTTTTAGATCAGCAGAATGCCATTCAAAAAGGAAAACCTAGCTAAAAAAGTAGACGAAGTGCAGAGGGTGGCTACAGTAGCTTGTCAAAGGGAGAAAAAGTTGAATACCATCTAACCAAGATGCGTGAGAGTCGTTCTAAAGCTCCTCAACCCAGTAGTGGAATATGGATAGTCACGTTCAATGCCGCCAAGACTAAACTAGTTTCATTCAATAATTACAAGAAACCTTCTCTACCACCTATAGCAATGGCCAACAACTCTTTATCTGAGAGTACGTCTTTCAAGCTCCTTGGCCTAACGTTCACAGGAAACATGAGTTGGAACAATTGTTACATGATAAGGGCTGTCCCCTTTTCATGTAAGTATAAAAATAGAGAGATTTAGTTAAAATGAAAATAAAATGAGAGAAAGCAGAAATCGAACCCTGGACATAAGTTTTAAAGAACAATAGGTTTAAATGGAATGTCCAGTAAATTGTTAATTCGGATGAAATAAATAATAAATAAACTATTCAATTGTTAGAAAGAATGTGGATAATAAAATATTGGTTAAATAAATTAGATATGTCAGTTGAATTCTTTTGTGAAAATAACAAAGAAAAAATAGGTTATTGGGAAATTATAATGTTCGGGAAACGTGCAAAGTCGCGCATGTTGATGACACGTGAATTTTGCTCACGTGGCCAGACATGCATGGATTTCTCAATATAGGAAGTGAGAGTTAGTTAGTTGGAGAGAGACAGTCAGTGAGAAACTCAGAGAGAGTCTGCGAATTCAAACGTCTAGGAAGCGAGACGATCACTTTGAAACTAAAATGTGAAGCTTTGAATTCTTGATGATGAAAACCACGGCCGGTCGTGAAGAAATAAATTCATCATGTGTTTTGTGATATAGCTCGTCTTTGTGTTTGTGATTCTTACAAAAAGGTAAAGTGAAAATTGTATTATATATCTGTGTTATAAAATGTCATTACATACACGTCTCGACATCTCATGTCTACACAATGTCTGAACAGTGAACACTATTTCATCATTCTAAGAGCTTTCTTCTTCTACATGTCTAAGGAATGAACATTTAAAATATAGGAATCGTAATAACATGAACAATCTCTCTGAGTCTCTTACAAAAACATCTCTCTTCTTCTTCAACAGCATCACTTATAATAACATGAACAATCTCTCATAACATGAACAATCTCTCTAAGTCTCTTACAAAAACATCTCTCTTCTTCTTCAACAGCATCACTTATAATAACATGAACAATCTCTCATAACATGAACAATCTCTCTGAGTCTCTTACAAAAACATCTCTCTTCTTCTTCAACAGCATCACTTATAATAACATGAACAATCTCTCATAACATGAACAATCTCTCTAAGTCTCTTACAAAAACATCTCTCTTCTTCTTCAACAGCATCACTTATAATAACATGAACAATCTCTCATAACATGAACAATCTCTCTAAGTCTCTTACAAAAACATCTCTCTTCTTCTTCAACAGCATCACTTATAATAACATGAACAATCTCTCATAACATGAACAATCTCTCTAAGTCTCTTACAAAAACATCTCTCTTCTTCTTCAACAGCATCACTTATAATAACATGAACAATCTCTCATAACATGAACAATCTCTCTAAGTCTCTTACAAAAACATCTCTCTTCTTCTTCAACAGCATCACTTATAATAACATGAACAATCTCTCATAACATGAACAATCTCTCTAAGTCTCTTACAAAAACATCTCTCTTCTTCTTCAACAGCATCACTTATAATAACATGAACAATCTCTCATAACATGAACAATCTCTCTAAGTCTCTTACAAAAACATCTCTCTTCTTCTTCAACAGCATCACTTATAATAACATGAACAATCTCTCATAACATGAACAATCTCTCTAAGTCTCTTACAAAAACATCTCTCTTCTTCTTCAACAGCATCACTTATAATAACATGAACAATCTCTCATAACATGAACAATCTCTCTAAGTCTCTTACAAAAACATCTCTCTTCTTCTTCAACAGCATCACTTATAATAACATGAACAATCTCTCATAACATGAACAATCTCTCTAAATCTCTTACAACAACATCTCTTTATCTCTAAGACTCTCTTTTAATGAAACACCTATATGTAACAGGCGTTCATGGTCGGACTGACACACTGGTTACGTTAATCACCCGAACAATGTTGACAGTTTTCTACGGACGGAACTACTTCCTCGCGCAGCAACAGTAAACATGTGTAGTCGACACGCTGCGGCCAACACGAACTAACTTCAACCCACTGTACTAACATTTGCGCACGCTTCATAGACTCTGTGGCAACATAACACTCGCACTCAAAACGCACAACATCGTCCTGTGACCATTCCACAGTTACGAAAGCTTGGAACACTTTTTGCCGGGTTTTCTTTTTATGTCACAACATCTTTTCACCTTAACACTTTAGTAATTCGGCTTGTGTGTGCGGATTGTGTATTCCAAGAATTATTTGATCTCGTAATATCAAGGAAACACAATTGTCACAAAAAATTACATGTTTTTATCAACGCATGAAGCGACGTAATAAATGCTTCCACCGTTTCTGATTCTATGTTTCCTTGTATGGAAGACATAATATCCATACGTTTCCTTTATTTTTCTGTGGCATATTTATTGAACACCTGAATTATTATTTCATGGGGTGTTCTCTCATCTTCAGGAGTAAAAAGCCTTTGAGTCCCGTGCAGTCAAAAAGGAAGGGACTTAGCAAGATATAGTCGTATACAAAGTGTGCCAACTCTGAAAAGGAATTGAATGAAATATCCATATATAATTCTGGTTTTTAAGTAGTTTTAAATGCTTTTTATTTCATTTCAAATATTAACTTTCTTTACGGCTTTTAAATTTCCAACCAAGATGGCTGCAGTCTTTTCCATCTTTTTTCAACCTGGCCTGGCTTCATCTTAGTGTTTCAGGTTCGAGCCTGGCTACTGAGGCTAATTTTTTTTTACACTTACATGGGTACTCGCTATTTTCATTTTTTGGGTGGGGGGTACATTTTTGTTTTTTTGCACTTGCACGCTCCATTGAAACATTTTTTTCGGGTGGGGGATTAAATTTTTTTGCTTTTCACGCTTGCATGCTCAATGTAAGGATGTAGCAAAATGTAATCGTATACATAGCATATTTATTGAACACCTGGGGTGTTCTCTCATCTTCAGGAGTGAAAAACTTTGACTCCCATGCAAGTCAGAAAGGGGGCGACTTAGCAAAATGTAATCGTATACAAAGTGTGCCAACTCTGAAAAGGAATTGAATGAAATATCCGTAGATAATTCTGGTTTTCGCATTTTCATTTTTCGGAGAAAAGCACTTTTGATTTCAGGATCCATGAAAGAAAGTTTGGAGGTAATTTGCCTTTTGCTAGACAATCATAGATCACAACACGGTTAAGACGGTCATAAATGTTATTTATTTAATAGAGGAAGCAACGTTGATTTTAATAAATTTTTATTAGTTACAACTAATTATTCCCCTTGAATTCAATGCTTCGTCTCCCAGCATGAGCAGCATTACACACAATAGAGAACACTAGACAATCGTAGATCACAACACGGTTAAGACGATCATAAATGTTATTTATTTAATAGAGGAAGCAACGTTGATTTTAATAAATTTTTATTAGTTACAACTAATTATTCCCCTTGAATTCAATGCTTCGTCTCCCAGCATGAGCAGCATTACACACAATAGAGAACACTAGACAATCGTAGATCACAACACGGTTAAGACGATCATAAATGTTAACTGCAATGTTATTAATAAACAATAGAACAAATATCATAAAACAAAACACTCATAAGTTAAAAAAGACTAGTCATATATATGGGGGTTAATTTTTTCTTTTTTTTGCTTGCACGCTCAATTGAAACATTTTTTCAGAGGTGGGGGGGGGTGATTAAATTTTTGTTTTTCGTGCATGCTCAATTGTAGCATATTTAGGAGGGTTGGTTAAGTTTTTTTTGGGGGGGTTTGTTGCGCTTGCACGCTCTATTGAAGTATTTTTTAGGAGGGTTGGTTAATTTTTTTTTTTTTGCACTTATGCTCAATTGAAACATTTTTTTCAGTGGGGGGGGGGTGATTAAATTTTTGTTTTTCGTGCATTCTCAATTGTAGCATATTTTAGGAGGGTTGGTTAATTTTTTTTTTTTTTGCACTTATGCTCAATTGAAACATTTTTTTCAGTGGGCGGGTGTGATTAAATTTTTGTTTTTCGTGCATGCTCAATTGTAGCATATTTTAGGAGGGTTGGTTAAGTTTTTTTTTTGGTTTGTTGTGCTTGCGCGCTCTATTGAAACATTTTTTAGGAGGGTTGGTTAATTTTTTTTTTTTTGCACTTATGCTCAATTGAAACATTTTTTTTCAGTGGGGGGGGGGGTTCATTAATATCCTTACTATACAAACTCTCCACACCCGCGCAACACTAGGTACCCCCTGCTAGTTACAAACAAAATATTAAGTTTTACAAACTGGTGTATTCGGGATGAACAAATATTTTTCATCAAACAAATTATAGATGGGTTGAAAATTTGAAAATTATTTAAAGAAATAAAATCTAATTTCTACCCAGTGTGAATAGATTTGATATGATTATTTAAATTAGATTTTTGTGCAAAAGAATTGCCACAAATCACACAAGAATATGGTTTCTCTCCAGTGTGAATTCGATAATGATTCACCAAACTAGTTTTCCTTGAAAACGATGAATGACAAATATCACAGGCAAATGGTTTCTCTCCACTGTGTTTTCGAAAATGTCGATTTAACAGAAATTTCAATGAAAATGCAGAACCACACACTTCACAGGAATATGCTTTCTCTCCGGTGTGTATCTTGTAATGAGTCTTCAAAGCTGAATGGCGAGCAAAACAAGAGCCGCAGATTTCACACGAATACGGTTTGTCACCAGTGTGTGTTCTGACATGTCGCACTACTTTTGATTTTTCAGTGAAAGAAATTCCACAAATTTCACATGAATATGGTTTTTCTCCAGTGTGTGTTCTTATGTGTGATTTTAACATACTTTTCTGTGAAAAAGAATTGCCGCAAATTTGGCAACGAAATGCTTTCTCTCCAGTGTGTGTCAGGCGATGCCGTTCTAATTGACTTTTGCAAGAAAATGAGGCTCCACATGCAACACAATCGCTTCTTTTGTGTACTTTTAGACTCTCACAATGCGACATAGTGTAAGTTGTTTAACGTTTTACCAGAAATCCGAGTGATTTTTATATATTAGACTTTCGAGAATAAGTTGTACACACATCGTCTTACTAACACAATATTTTTAAAATGTGATTACAATTATTATCTATATTCTATAATATAAATCTCACCTCTCTGTTTAAATGTATGTGTGTATGTTTGTATGTCTTACAAAAACGTTTTTCACAAGATCAGTGTCGCTTTGAAGTGTGACCCTTGGCCAAAAACATTCATTCCTTTACCTTCAACTGGACATTTTTCTACAAAGAGTCGTCGTTTTTTTTTTCACCAATATTTTTGAAAGTCATCCCCTCTTTTCGATTATCTAGCTTTAATTTAAACATACGTCACTTTTGTTTTGGCAATGGGTGCAACAGCAAAGACGTCACATTATTTTTCTCCTTCGCGGTTTGAGCCTGCCTGCTTACTCCCATTTTTTTTTTTTTTTTTTGCAAACACACACCTTCAAACACCCAGGCAACGCCGAGCATCCAGGCTAATAAATTATTAGTATTTTATTAGTTATATATAAAGAAATTGTTTGTATTTTATTAGTTATATCAACTCCGTCAAAAATCTCCAGAAAAAGTTAAATTTTCTTTCAGTTTATATTTAAATCGCAGATGAAAACAGGATTTCTCTTCAAAATTTTATTTCTCAGTCGACTCATTTTAAATTGGATTATCTGTAAAAAAAAAAAAAAGAAAAATTAGCATTATGATTTTCTGTGTTATACTATAGACTAGTAGAGAAAATAAAAAGGAAATATAACAAAAGACAATAGATCAGAATTTGTTCCTTAACGCAGACAAAAGAGATAAATTGGTTTCTAATTAAATTGTAGCCATGATTGTAACAAAATGATCGAACAATGGTTGTTGATTTGAATTTGGCTTGTGGGCAGTTTAGGATTGACAATACGTTTTATGATGCTGGGGAGCAGTTTATAGAGGGTAGAAAAAATAAAGGAAATATAAGGAAAAAGGGTATATCAGTAGGCAATGGACCAAAATTTGTTCCCTAACACAGACAAAAGAGAGCTCAGATGTGGTTTTAATTAAATAGTAGCAATGACTAACAAAAAGATCAAACAATGGATATAGGCCTGGATACCACAGTGGATGAAAGTGACATCGAGGGTGCAAGGTTGATCATCATTGACGAGGCATGTGGGGATTTTGGCTTTTCAGTGCAAGGTCACGCAAGGGTCAGATGTCAGGGCGGGCATGTGAATGAATTTGAGTTCTGATCCCAGGTTCGTAAGCCTGGCAGGGTGTATACACACACAAGGATTCGGGACTTCCCTGAATAACATGTTGAATTCTGATTGGTCTAGCAGGTTGCCCCAACCAACCCTTCCCCTTGGAATATAAGCGAATGCCTGCACCAAAAATTAGCAGATTAGATCTCGAGGCACAGGCAAAACAGAGATAAGGTGTGATTCTAATTAAATAGTTGCAATGACTAACAAAAAGATCAAATAATGGATGGTGATCTATTTAGATTTGGTTTGTGGGTAGTTTGACAATTGGGATTGTTTTGCTAAATGTTTTGTATAATTTTAATACTATCGATGTTGACCCCCTCGCCTGTCTCCAAGTGCTAGAAAGTGGGAGAGTCAAGTTTGATAAAATTTGATTATTGAAGGGGACGGTTCAACAAAAACTTATTTACATTGCACTTGAAGGCTACGATATTGTAGTTGGCTGGGAAGCAGGCTGGCAGAACAATGTTCCACAGGCGAGCAATTCTAGGAAAGAAATTTTGTTCATGGAATCTGTGTTTGGATTTAAGTTTTGCAGCAGTCGATGTCACAGTAGGTAATCAGTTTGACATTCAAGAGTGAAAAGCCTACAAAACGTTCTTATCGATTGAATGCCTGCCCATGTAAGGTTCCGTCAACCACACGATGAAAGTGACAATGAGCTCTCAACCCAGAGTGCGAATGTAATCTTGTTGACTCAATCGAACGTAATTGTGGTTTTATGCAAAAAAAAAAAAAAAAAGAGAAGAAAAGAACAACGAGAACGACTCCGTCCCCTCTACTCTACCCTGCTTTGCGAACACTGTTCATGACTTTTCCACCATAGACTCCGGACTCAACAGTCATGTCACACACAGGCATCCATCCCAAAGATAGGAGACTGGTGACAAGCAACAGGACCCAAATACTCAGATACAACGATGATAATATAATCAAATAACATCATAAATAACACCATAAAGCAAGGCAAATATCATAACCAAGGGCTGGATAAAACATTGTATTACACATCGTTACATGAAGAAACTGTATCTCGGGATTCTACTGTATCGGAATTGAAGTATGACATCCTGTCCAAACTAGTTCACCTGATCAAGAGCTTCTACAAGAACTTCAGATGCTTGGTCACGTAGCACATTCTTTGACATTAAAACAGGTGTCAGACAGGGATGTGTGATGTCAGCAGTTCTCTTTAACCTGGTCATCGATTGGGTTATGAGAACAACAGAGGACTCCTGAAGGGGGAGTTGATGGAGTTTTTTCTGTACTCTTAAAGATCTGGATTTTGATGATGACCTGGCACTACTGTCCCATATACACCAACATATGCAAGAGAAAACCAGCAGGTTACAGACATTTGGGCAGCAGCAGGTTGGATTCAATATTAGTACCAAGAAGTCAGAGACAATGACACTGAACGTGAATACACCAACTCCAGTTCAGGTGAATGGAAAGGACAGTCAGTTTCATCTACTTGAAGGCGACACAAGGGAGGACATACAAGCAGAATGTTTATTAGTTGATGTATAATACTTATCAGAGGTATCTGAATAATCATAAAAGATTTCTCCTAAACTAAATATATCCTCCATTACACATGCCTAACAGATATTTCTAAAGTTTATTATCGGTTAATTATGGGGCGTGTTTTGGGGAATGAGCAACATCTGGAGATCTGAGCAATACAACACCTCTATGGATCAGAATGCTGAAGAACGACGGAAGCAGATTTCATCAAGCTTCAATCCTTCCATACCACCTGCCTTCGATGAATACAGAGGATATGTTGCCTGAGAAGATCTCCAATAAAAACTTACTAAAGAGATGCCATCAAGAAGATATGGGCCTAATCATCAGAAGATGGTGATAGAGATGGATTGGACATGTTCTCCGGAAAGACCCACAATCAATCACAAGAACAGCATTGCACTGGACCCCAGATGGCAAAAGGAAGAGGGGGGAAGTTGAGAGAAACTCGGAGAAGGTGGAAAAGAGAGGAAAGCTATGCAGCATTCTTGGGGTTCACTGGCTAGGCTGGCTAAGGATAGGTGGAGAAGATTTGTTGCTGCCCAACACCCCACTGAGTGTAATGGTTGATGATGCATATAAGGTTTCTGAGAGAAATCAGAGATTGGAGTTGAAGCTCGGGGAAAGTAGATTGGACTGAGAAAAAAAAATCACTGTAGACTGATGCATATATATATATATATATATATATATATACACACACACATGTCTGTATTTCTTACATGTGTCAATATATATATATTGCATGATCTCATATCATATTGCCTGGTGGTGTATATAACAGTGTCTGATATCGATTGAATGCGTGTATGCAAAGTATAGAAATACTCATTGTGTCTTGCATGTATATAATGTCCATTGTATGTGGGGGCTCTCCATCACAAATACACAAACGTGATACATAAACTTATATAGACAGCTTTGCTTAAAATCAACAGATAACAACCTGTCTGCTTGTCCTGGACTAAAGGAACTACATATCTCCTTATTTGTCCAAACCCCAAAAGTGTTGTATTTACATGAGTTTTATTTGTCTTGTGGATTCCCTTGTCAGAGTTTGGCACGCTGAGTCTCTTTCTACATTTTCACTGGTCCCCCCCTTCATTTTCCAACTGGGCTGCCTACATGTCTTTTCATTAGCACGTTTCTTGCCAATTCCTCAACTTGATCTCTGCGTACATCTAAAATTCTTACATCATCACTACATGTAGATTAAAGATCCTTGCTGGTTTTTTGTAACATGTCTTTGTTTATATTATCGTTAACCTAAATTCCACAACTACTCTGACAATTCTTAGATTGACTTTGTCTCTATATTTTTTTATTATTTATTATGATATTTTCACCCCAAACAAGGCAAATTGCCACTTTGGTGTAGGGGACTACTATCAGGGTCAACAGCTACTGGGGTACTATGTAGGGAGTTGGGTAGCAAGATGTCGGTTTATGTTACACTTGAACTTCTGCATGTCAGTACAGTTGGGGAAGCAGGAACCCGGAATGGAATTCAATGGTCTAGCAGTTCTAGAGTAGAAAGATCTTTTACATCTAGGGATCTTTACTGTGTAGGGGTGGGATTTAGCTGCCTGTCGGGTTTGTCGAGGGTGTTTACGTCATAGGGGCACAAGTGCTTGCAGAGCATTCACCATTAAAATACTTGTAGAACAGGCAGAGGGATGCAACATTTCGTCGATGGGACAGGGGTTGGTTTAGATGACAGTTCAGGATCTGTCAGATTGTCGATTCTCTTTTGAACCTTGTCAAGGAACGAGAGGCTAGTAGCAGATGCACCAGCCCAAATGTGACAACAATATTCCATACATGGGTGAATTGTGGCCGTATAGAGGTACAGGATACTTTTGGGTGTTAGTAGTTTTCTAGCATGGTAGAGAGAGCCTACCTTCTTTGCAGCGGTCCTGGCAATGCTTTCAATGTTTCCTGTGAACGTTAGGCCAAGGAGTTTGAAAGATGTACTTTCAGATAAAGAGTCATTGGCCATTGCTATTGGTGGTAGAGAAGGTTTCTTGTAATTATTGAAGGAAACAAATTTAGTCTTGGCAGCATTGAATGTGACCATCCATTTTTGACCGCATTCCACTACAGACTGCCATTTCTTTAGATATGTGTTCATTTGTTTTCCGGTCGTGCCTATTATAGAGTGTGGTGTCATCAGCATATATACCCATCACAGAGGCAATTTTGTCGGGGAGGTCATTTATGAATATTAGGAATAATAGAGGTCCAAGGATAAACCCTTGAGGCACTCTCACATTTATATCATATTGTTTAGATGTACGACCGTCAAGGAGAGCCTGGATTTTTCTCTTATCTAAGAAGGATCTAATTATGTTAAGTATTCTTCCAGTGATACCGTATGATCTAATTTTCCTGAGGAGACCCTCATGCCATACCCTGTCAAAAGCCTTAGATATATCTAGAGCTACCGCTCTACCCTCTCCTGCTTTGTCAAGTGAATGGTATATATGCTCAGAAATTACAGTTAGGATGTCTGTCATGGAACGGGCTTGCCTAAATCCATATTGTTGGTCAGTCAGAAGTTTAGCATCTGTAAGGTGAGGATATGTCTAGAGCTTGGTTAATAATGGACTCAAATATTTTGGCGAAAAGTGGGAGGAGGCTAATGGGGCTATAATTTGATGGGTCAGTTCTTTCACCAGAATTCTTGAATAGTGGTACCACAGAAGCAGTTTTCCAGCAGGCAGGAAAGCAAGATTCATTAAGGCATTTGTTGTAAAGTTTGGAGAGAATCGGCGCTACTTCAGCGAAGCACTTTTTTTAATAGCACAACCGGGATGAGATCAGATGCACATGCTTTTGACGTGTCAAGATTTTTTATGATAGCATGCACCTGAGATGGAATGATTTCCAGATCGTCTAGTGTGGCGTCTGTCCGCAAAGTAAAGTCAGGGAGGGGGTGGTTTGCAGGGTTCAGTGTGGAGTTGGAGGCGAACCGACTGGCAAGCATGTTAGCCTTCTCGGTTGCTGAGCAAACAACCTCATGATTACCAATTCCTCAACTTGATCTCTGCATACATCTAAAATTCATTACATCATCACTACATCCTTGCTGGTTGTTTGTAACATATCTTTGTTTATATTATCGTTAGCCTAAATTCCAAAACTACTCTGAAAATTCTTAAATTGACTTTGTCCCTATATTGACTTTGACTTTGACATATAGATGTTTGAGGTCCAGGTTTTGGACCTGTTCATCGTTCCAAGGGAAAAATTTCCTAAACAACTTTGTGGCATGTGTGGCACAGAAACCCAGGAATTTGCATTTCCATTTAGGAGGATGGACAATATAAACTCGGCAGCAATCTCCAATGGGCGTCAAGTCTGCTTTTGAATGCGTTTACAGTCTGTGCTTGTACAACTGCATCTGGGAGATCATTCCATGTGTTGACAACCCTCTGTGAGAAGGTCCCTTTGTGGACATCTAGCCTAGAGTGTTTTTTTACGATTTTGAGGCTGTTCCCCCTGGTTGCGCTGTTTTGGCGATCTGAAAAGACGGCTTTTTTGTATCATAGATCTCATGGATGTACTTGTAGAAATCGATCATGTCACCACGATTTCTCCGATGTCAAAGAGTGGGCAGTCTCAGAGTTCTCAATCTTTCAGAATATGGTTGCTGGTGCGGCTGCCAGACAGAGTGGCAATACTCCAAGATAGGATGCACAAGGCTCTTGTAGAGTTGCACAAAAGTGCGGTGAATGATCCCGACAACTTTATTTGCTTTTGCGATGGATTTAGCTACATGTTACTTGGAACTCAGTTTGTTGTCGATGTAGACGCCTAGGCCTTTCTCATGATCATGCTCTTCCAGTGTTATCACCCCAAGCGAGTTGTCTTTCAATGTGTATTTAGCCTCTGATCTCCTGCTCCCTAGTTTCAGGATGCCGCATTTCTGTGGGTGAAAACGGAGCAACCAGTCCCGTGACCAGTTCTGCAAGTTATCTAGGTCAGCCTGTAAGCTGTCTGTGGCTCCTGGGATGTCACTACGTGTGAATATTGTAAGCACTAGTCAATTTTCGATGCTTGTATTGCTGTGGCGACGTGAGCACAAATCTTAATAAAAACATTAAAAGGTGTCAGTAATCAGTACAATGCAAGAACGAATTTTAACTTTTTAATATAAAAGTTTTATTTAAGAGAAAATAATTTTTTTCTTTTCTTTTACTCCAGCCAAAGTTCTCAGAAATCAAGATATAAGTGAAATTTTCTCTGTGTATGTGTGTATATTTCCCTACCAAACTACTCTATCAATTTTCAGTCCACAGACTCGAGATTTGATATAAGAGGTATTGAGATTTGGGAAAATCTTTTTAGTCAGTTTTCAGACAGAAATTTGGCTGTCAAGGGGTCAAAGTTCAATGATTTGACATTTGAAAACTCTACCAAACTCCTTTGCCAATTTTCGGTTTAAACACTTCAAATTTTACATGTAGGTTACTTGGACATGGACCAAACTTTTTTATTTGATTGGAGCCAAACAAAAAAATGTTAAGGTTCTAAATTGGGGCCAAAGTTTTAAAGAATTGACCTCTTTGGTCTCTACTAAATTACTCAGCCTGGCTGAAAATTTGGGTGTCAAGGGATCAAAGTCCAATAGATTTGACCTTTACGGTCTCTAGCAAATTATTCAGCCAATTTTGGGTCTAAACATTTGAAATTTTACATAAAAGGATATTCATAAGGACATGAAGCTAACATGGATTCGAGTTAATAAAGAAATTGAGAACATAATTTTCATCTCCCCAATTAACCATTTTCATATGTTGTAGTATATCTTTCGTTTTGATCTCTTGGTCTTACTGGATTCCAGGACAAGAATTTATCTAGTCTGGTGGAGTAGCTAGCTTCATGTTTCAGGGCTATGACAACAGAATATTCTAATTTTTTTGACTCTTGAGTATATATCCAACACAGTTAATCAATCAATAACCATATCACTCCATATAAAAGCATATAAGATATCAACGGATACACACTTCAAAACAATAAAAAGAATATGCTGTTGTCCTAGCTCTAGTTATTACTTGAGGTAACATCATTCGGAGAAGGTGCACTACTCCTCATAAAAGCTAATGTGGGTTAGCCATAGAAAGGAGATCTTACTTGGGCAGCAAATACTGTGTGATTTTGAATATTTGGTCAGGGTTTACTTCCAGGGAAAAGTATCCTCATACCAGGTTGATCTGACAAACCCCTTTACAGAGAGACCTTAGACACTCGAGGACAGTGTCTAGTAGGAATTTAAGTTCCGTGTGTGTGTGTGTTATGTTAACGCACGAGAGGAGAATGAGTAATTAGATGAGTTTAGAGTTTATTTTTATTTCTGGAAATAATAGGGTTTAAAAAATATTAATTTTTTTTTAATTCAATTTTCACCCCAAACAAGTAACAACTAACAGTGCCACTTTGAAGTAGGGGCTACTATCGGGGACATAAATTGCACGGGTATTATGAAGGGAAATGAGTAGCAAGATATCTGTTCACATTACACTTGAACTTCTGCATGTCAGTACAGTTGGGAAAGCAGAATCCCAGAAGGGAGTTCCAAAATCTAGCAGTTCTAGGGAAGAAACTACTGGAGTAGAAGACTTTCTTATACCTAGGGATCTCTACTGTGAAGGGGTGGGATTTGGCTGTTTGTCGGGTTTGTCGGGAGTATTTACATTGAGGGAGTACAAGTGTTTGTAATTCGTTAGAGCATTCACCATTAAAATACTTGTAAAACAGGCAGAGGGATGCAACATTTTGTGGATGGGACAGAGGCTGAAACTTAGATGACAGTTCATGACCTATCAGGTTGGCGACTCTCTTTCGAACCTTGCCCAGGAGTGAGAGACTTGTAGCAGATGCACCAGCCCAAATATGACAACAGTACTCCATACATGGATGAATGGTGGCCTTATAGAGGTATGGATACTTTCAGGCATAGGTAGCTTTCTAGCACGATAGAGAGAGCCCACCTTTTTTGCAGCAGCCTTGGCAATGCTCTCAATGTATCTGTTTCAACTCATGTTCGCTGTGAACGTTAGGCCAAGGAGTTTAAAGGAAGTACTTTCAGGTAATGTGTTTTTGGTCATTGCTATTAGTTTTTCTTTTTTTTTTACACAGTGATCACCACTTATCAAGGCCCGGAAGCCACTCAGGGATAAGGGTTATTGCAAGTACATTACGTTAGTGTGGAGATTTGATGAAGTGTTTACTTAAGGGGGTGGTTCATTAGGAATTTGTTAACATTGGACTTGAAGACATCCAAGTTGTAGTCCGGAGGGAAGCAGGCAGACGGAACAGAGCTCCACAGGCGTGCAGTTCTAAGAAAAGCTTTGTTCATGGAATCCGCGTTTTGATTTAGGCACAGATATAGAGTGGGGGAAATTTTTCACAGTGGATTCAGCTAGACGGGTGTTTTTTGTGAAAGATTGGCGAGGGGGGACCAGGGATTGGAGTTCAGACGAGCACCTGCCATGAAAATAACGATAAAACAAGGATAGGCTCGCAACGTCTCTTCTGTGGGAGAGGGGTTGCAGGGTAGAGAAAAGGGCATCCCCCACTAAGCCACGAAGTCTATTTTGTACTCTGTCAAGGCATGATAGGCTGTTTTTAGCAGCTCCTGCCCAGATATGGCAGCAGTATTCCATCCTTGGACGTACTTGGCTTTTATATAGATAGAGAATTGCATCAGAGTAGTTGTAGAGAAAGTTTCTTGTAATATCCAGAATTATGTGTAATAGGTTTGATAAGTCACAAAGACTTTAGTTCAGATAAAAATAAAGATATCACAAGTCTTTACTATGACCTTTGACTTTAAACAATGCGTGACTTAATCATTCTTATAAACTTCATCCATATTATCCAACTATGGTCACACTGAGTACAGCCCCCCTCTCTTTCTCTTTATTTAACATCACTTTTCGTTTGTCCAGATGACAGATGTTTTTGTTTCACAATCTCATTCTCCAGTTCTCACAATTCAGCATGTCAACTGTCTCAATTGCACTCTATACTTGCTTCTTAGTTTTCCTTAGAAGGCTAACCTTCCTGCTTCTGCAGCAGTTTATTCAGGAGGATTAAATAAAGTCAAGTAGAGTTTGGGCAATTACTGCTCCGAAAGTGGAATTGAGAAATCCTTCTTAACTGATGAAACCATGTTTTTTACGAATTAAACCAAAAATAAAAAAGGAATTAAACTTTTTTCAGTAGGAGGATAATTTCACTCTATACATGTGTGTCCGAGTTGACGAGGGATTATCAGGTATTTATATCCGACTACGTTTGAAATATTAAAATCTGGCGGCAAAGGCATTTTTTCTCCCCAGACGGATTGCGTGTGTTTGCAGCATGATGGCTGAAGCAACAAAGAGGAAGTTAACTTTTGTGTGGCGCATTTTATACTGTTGACGTCAGAACTTTTCGGAAAACCAGTGTAAAGTCAGAATTGTCTCAATGACAAATATGTTCCGTAGGCGTGCGTGTGTGTGAGACATACAATACAGTCCAACATATAACATTTAACACACAAATGGGGATGGGACACTTACTTCCATGACCTGACACGTGACTTCTAAACATGTGTTCTGATACATGCTGAGTCTGCTGTTTTGAAACCTACATTCTCATCAAGGCCAAATTCTGTGTGTGTATGTGTGTATGGTTGTATATGTGGTTGATCCCCTTACATATACTAAGTATATTGATGCAGCGTATCTCTGCATTGTATAAAGGAAGGAGGGAAGAAGAGGAAGCTACAGACAAAGAGGTAAGTTGAATAAGAAGAGTAAATATAATGAGAGCGGAGGAGGAGGGGAAGTAGAAAGAAAAGGGAAAAGAGAAGGAGGAAGAGAGATGATAGCTAGCTAACTCATCTATTAATTATAATTAACCTTTTCAGATATTAGAATTTTGATTTTTTTTTACCCCTCCTCCCGTTCAGTAAAAATCCATTCTTTTAAATTGCACTCAAACTTAACACATTGCGCCCCCCCCCCCCCAATTAGTGTAATACAAAAATATTTTCTTGCATCTTTTCTTCACAAACATACGGGGGGGGGGGGTCATATAGAGGGGTGAGAGGCGATAGATATTACTCACCTTAGCAGTTGGTGTCAAATAGCATGTAAAGAATCTAAAAGTGGTCAATACTAAGTGTGATAGAGCAGTTATAATCACATTGTATATGGCTTATACCTCAACACTAATCGATTAATCAGAGATGAAAATTCAAGATGAAGGCTTTTCGCTTTGAAGAGACAGTTAGGTTAAAATGGTGACAATGCCAATGTAGATGCAGCGGCAGTAAGTAGCTTAAATATATGATTGTGAGTGGCAAGTAAGCTACACAGAAAGATTTGTGTTTCTTTCCCAGGAAATCTGTCAGGATAAATACATTTATTCTTACAATTGCCTTTGATCGAATGAAACACGAACATGGCAACCATTGAAAACCATTAGAGAATACATTGGATAAAGGCAAGTGTCTGTGGTTGTGTGTGTGTGTGTGTGTGCACATGTGTCCAATACTAATCACTCTATTAGTGACTTTGTAGCTGTCGGACTGCCACTCCCTATTATTCAGTATTACTCTTCTTCCCCCACCCCTCATTACATGTATTTCCGTTCACTAATGGCTCTTGTTGTCTTATGGTAATGTTATGGCTCGCAATTAGCCAGAAAGAAGAACAAAACAACGGAGAATAGTTTAAATACATATTACATGAAAAACGAAAATGTTACAAACGAACAGTGTAGGTAATTCACCGAGCATGCGAGAGTCGCTCTGCAATTAGATCCCCAACTGGGATCGTCATGTGTAATGTCATGTTTGGGTTAGGGCACAGGTGGGGAGTGGGGGGAGGAGTTGTTGATAGTGTTTTCAACTAGACTAATAAAATTTTAACAAAAATAATGTTTCTTATTTCAAATTATTTCCTATTTCAAATTTAAAATGGTTGGATCATTCTACTGCTCCAGTAGATATCTCACTGCGGATACAATTCTCTACATGTATAAGAGCCAAGTAAATCCTACGGTGGAGGACAATTACCACATCTGAGCAGGAGCTGCTAGAAGCAAAACAACACCAAAACACATACTTAAATCATTCGTTGACATCTATGCTGATGACACGAACATTTATGGCAACACATCAAAGGCCATAAATGACAAAGTTCTCTCTAATTCTCTCTCCTCTGATCTTAAGCAAGAGGTGGCTGGTCACTTTTGATGCATCCAAAACCAAGTTTCTATCTTTACATCATCAACGCTCTGATCCCCATCTGTTGCCAAGGACGCTGGGAAAATGGTGGCATCCTTCTACCGCTCCAGAACATATCTTACTACTGATGCAATTCTCTGTCTGTATAAAAGCCAAGTACGTCCAAGGATGGAGTACTGTTGCCACATTTGGGCAGGAGCTGCTAAAAGCAGCCTATCCTGCCTTGACAGAGTACAAAATAGATTTTGTAGCTTAGTGGGGGGTGCCCTTTTCTCTTCCTTGCAGCTTCTCTCCCACAGAAGAGACGTTGTGAGCCTGTTTTTGTTTTATTGTTATTTCCATGGCAAGTGCTCGTCTGAGCTTCAATCTCTGGTCCCCCCTCGCCAATCTTTCACGAGAAACACACGTCTGGTGTAAACCACTGTCAATAATTTCCCCCACTCTCTATCTCTATCTAAATCCAAACGTAGATTCCATGAGCAAAGCTTCTTTCTCAGACGTGCACGCCTGTGGAACTCTGTTCCGTTTACCTGTTTCCCACCTGACTACAACTTGGATGTTTTCAAGTCCAACATAAACAAATTCCTGACAAACCGCCCCCTAAAGTAAGACACTCTATCGAATCTCCAATACTACAATACTATCTCATTGATTACTGTACACGCAATAACCCTTATCCCTGAGTGGCCTCCTGCCTTGATAAGTGGTGACCTCCATGTAAAAAAAATAAAAAAAAAATATCAGTGTTAGTACACTTACTGATTCGTGCTATCTTTTAAAATCGTATTTCCAAGTTTAATTAAAGTTTTATGATATGATTTGTTGCATGTCTAGCCACGCGTTTTGTGTGAGACTAGAAAAGGCTTGCACAGTTTCCTTATTTTTATTTATTTATTTTTTTTTTTACACAGTGATCACCACTTATCAAGGCCCGGAAGCCACTTAGGGATAAGGGTTATTGCAAGTACATTACATAGTGTGGAGATTTGATGAAGTGTTTAATTAAGGGGGCGGTTCATTAGGAATTTGTTAACATTGGACTTGAAGACATCCAAGTTGTAGTCCGGTGGGAAGCAGGCAGACGGAACAGAGCTCCACAGGCGTGCAGTTCTAAAAAAGAAGCTTTGTTCATGGAATCCGCGTTTTGATTTAGGCACAGATATAGACTGGGGGAAATTTTTCACAGTGGATTCAGCTAGACGGGTGTTTTTCGTGAAAGATTGGCGAGGGGGGACCAGAGATTGGAGTTCAGACGAGCATCTGCCATGGAAATAACGATAAAACAAGGACAGGCTCGCAACGTCTCTTCTGTGGGAGAGGGGTTGCAGGGTAGAGAAAAGGGCATCCCCCACTAAGCCACGAAGTCTATTTTGTACTCCGTCAAGGCAGGATAGGCTGTTTTTAGCAGCTCCTGCCCAGATATGGCAACAGTATTCTATCCTTGGACGTACTTGGCTTTTATATAGATAGAGAATTGCATCAGTAGTGAGATATCTTCGGGAGCAGTAGAAGGATCCCACCATCTTTCCAGCGACCTTGGCAACAGACTTGATGTACGTGTTCCATTTCAGATCAGGAGTAAAGGTCAAACCCAGAAGCTTGTCAAAACACGGGGCCTCACCCAGACGAGAGCCATCCATCACAATTGATGCCAGATGGGGATCAGAGCGTTATCCTCAAATGGCGTCTTGGCCTTGATAAGTGGTGATGCCTATGTAAAACAAAAATATGATCTGAGGTAGTTTTGTGAGAAAGAACACAACTCTTGTATCTTACAATAATACTACTATGCAATTTCAGAACAATGTATTTCGATTTTATTTCCAATATTTAAAAAAATATTTTAACGGTATTTTTTATCAATACTTAAAATATAATTTCATCGTCTTTATTTCGATTTTATTTTTAATATTTCAACACAAATTTTTACAGGACACAAAAAAATACAATTTTTTAAGACTTTTCTAGACATTTTCAAGAAATTTTCCATATTTTCAAGGATTTTTACAAGTTAATAGAAATAAGGCCCTTTTATGGCAAAACTCAAAATTCAAGGACTTTTTATGTTTGTGCGAAACCTTTAAACCTTCAAAACGTTCGGTTTTTGTTTTGTTTTTTTCCATGACATTCACGTGTTCTTTTTTTGTTTTTCCGAATGTGATGGAAAAATCCTCCAAAAAACGGAATGCAAATGAACGATGTTAAAATTTCTTAAAAAAATCGGAAAAACAAAAAAAGAAATTTTAACATCGTTCGTTTGCATCATGTTCGGATTTTTTTTCGATTTTTTAAAGAAGTTTTAACGGTTTTTTTTTATAACATTACTTCGCTTATTCTTTTGTTTTTATTTACCCCCCCCCCTCGCCCGAACACACACACCTGTAAATACCCGGGCAAACGCCGGGTACCCACGCCAGTCTATATATATAAAAATGTAACTCTTGGTTCGTTCGTAATTAATAGTCTAAATAACCACTGGACGGATGACCTTCCACATTTTGGTATAATATGTTTACTGTACCCATGCATGTTTTTATATATCTCTTTTTAATTATAACATAATACTTAATTTTTCTATAATAAATAGGTAGTTTTCTTTGTACGGATGGGCCATTTTTTTTTTATTTGGGGACAATTATTTCACACCACTTGACATCACTAAACGGAACTTTTATATACCAAATTGACTTTTTTCATTTAAAACTGGAATTATTTCTCATTCGTTAATATATATATATATTTTTGTAATATTTCATGTTTTATTTATATAAAGTACAATTGTTGAATGTTATTCTCTTGATCTTGATTATATTTGTTTGGGAGAAGCACAATAAAAAAAGATTAAAACGGAGCGAAATTTGAATTTCCATTCAATTTTACAACAATCCAGCGCGTACTTCGCAAGTTTTATCATAAGTTAACGATCAACTCATAAAAATCTGGTAACTGAGAGTCAAATCTGCTTAAAATATTGTTAAAAAAAAAATAGAACCTCTCCCTAACATACTGGCAATAATTTGGTTCCGTCCTTCCCTTGAGTGTTCTAATAAGAGGGATTGATTTACTAGGATCTGTATTAGAAGCTGAGCAAAATTATTTAATTGTTGAATTTTTTTAATTTTAGTTAAATTTATTAGTTTGCAATCGCTAAAAGCCCACACAAAATAAATATGGATAAATTCTTAACAATGAAGAATGGAACTACTCATTTAATAATATTTTTTAGGTAAGTGATTTTTTGGCATTTCTATATATACATATATTTATAAGAAAGTCAAAATATATTGATTTTCTTTATATTTTTTTTAAAAGAAAACCGCTTTAAAGAAACAAATATTGCATAATTTGCTATTAAAACTGTTATTTTTTTAAAAATTTGGTCTTTGCTCCTTTAATTGAAAAAAAAATAGGGTTTGAATTATATTTTCAAGTAGTTATAAGCTTAAAAAAATAGTAAGTTGAATTATTAAGGTTCTGATCATCATTTTTAATGGCCACTTTCTGATACACCTATAGAACCTCTCCCAAACATACTGGCTATAATTTGGTTTCGTTCTTCCTTTCAGTGTTTCCAATAAGGGGGATTGGTTTACTAGGATTTGTATTAGAAGCTGGGCACTTATTAAAATTATTTAATTGTTGAATTTTTGCATTTTGGTTAAAATTGTTAGTTTGCTAGTGCTAAAAGACCACACAAAAAATTGAACAAAAGACAAAATTAAAAAGAATGGTACTCGTGCAGAATTTACCCCCCTCCCTCCCCCGCACAGGATTCCAATTAGTTTAGGGTTCGACCGGCAATCAGCGGATTCAGCCGAGCGTTGTTCGAATGTTGAAAAACTAAACCAACATTATATTTATTTTTTTGTAGAATTAATTAATGATGGGAGTATTTTTTCCATTTATTTTCTTAACATCTATTGACAAAAACAATTTGTACATTCTCTTGAAAAAAAAATTTAACTTTTCTCTACTTTCACCTAACTATTTGCAATGTTCATATAAAACAGTCATCTTTTGTTTTTATAATAAAAATTCTGCCAACTTTCTTTTAAAAAAAAGTGCAAGTTTTCCTGAAAAAAAAAAAAAAAAAAAAACTTTCAGCTAACAATTTATGGTAAAAAATTCACCTTTTCTTGAGGGGGAAAAAACAACTTTTATTGATAAAAAAAATTGCAAAAATAATAAAATAAATAAAAGATGCAATTTTTTATGAGGAATGTGTTCCATTTTAACAAACTGAGCCAAAGCAACGGGTGGCCGGGTACAGCTAGTATATATATAAAAAAGTGAAATTGTCTGTGCGTCTGTGCGCATGTGTGTTTGCTTGTGTACATTTCCCTACCAAACTACTCTGTCAATTTTCAGTCTACAGACTCGAGATTTGACATAAAGGAATATTGAGATTTGGGAAAATCTTTTAATCCGTTTTCGGTCAGAAATTTGGCTGTCAATGGGTCAAAACCAATGATTTGACTTTTGAAAACTCTACCGAACTCCTCTGCCAATTTTGGGTCTAAACACTTGTAATTTTAGATGTAGGTTATTTGAACATAAATTTTTAATTTAATTTGAGTCTAAAACAATACATGTTAAAAGGTTCAAATTTAGGGTCAAAGTTTTTAAAAAGTTGACTTCTGCAGTCTCTACTAAATTACTCAGCCAAAGCTACTAACTAAGATAACAAATAAAGTATGCACTAAATACCTTTCCCTTTCTTTTTCCTTCAACAGGCCTGACTAATGTCTAATCTTTGTCTCCACATCAAGAACTCTTTTCACGACTACTATAAAAACAGGTGTGCGCATGAACACTGAACTCTTCTACTTAGCCATTTCTTTCTTCTACTAACGAAGATAACAAATAAAGTTCTTTGTTAAATAGTTAAAATGAGACTTTCTTCGTTGTCTTCAATATTAACTAAAAGTATCTTAGAAGGATGAAGCTAATTGCAAAGTCAAAGTTGTACAAAGGAAATCTGATCAAGGCGGTGAATGCATGGGCTGTCAGTGTTTTGTGGTACAGGGTGGGAATTTTAAAATGGTCTAGTAAAGAGTTGAATGCCATGAACATGAAGACAAAGACAATGGTACACACACACTCACGCATGCATATACACATACACGCACATGCATATACACACATGCAGTCACACACACAACACACACACACATATATATATATATATATATATATATATACACACATATATACACATGGTCTAGTAAAGAGTTGAATGCCACTAAGACAAACTATGTGTCTCTCTCGGATACACATTAATATTAATATTCATCTTTTTTCATGTATCGTGTTATATATATATCTGTAAAGGTTTTCATGGTAATCGCCTAAAATAGTAGAATCCGATTTTTATTGGGGGAGTATTTAATTAAGGATCGTAATCTGCAATAATACTGGTTTTCTTTACTTTTGTATTTCCTTGTGAGGGGCTGAATATCTGTTTTTTTTCTTTCTCCTTCAACAGGCCTGACCGATATCTAATTGTCGGATATCTAATCTTTGTCCCCACACAATGAACTCTTCATGACTATGATAAAAACATGTGCGCGTACAAACACTGAACTCTCATACTACTATATTTGACTCTCCTACTAAAGAATAACAAATAAAGTTGTTTATGAAATGTTAAAATGAGACTTCCTTTCTTTGTTTCTCATTAATTAAAAAATAAATTAACTAAAAAATAAATCGATAACGGAAATAAAAAAGAAACGCTGTATTCTTGTAACAAATTTTTCAAGTGAAAAACGAACAAAATAAACAAACAAGTTGTATTTTCCCTTTATCAGCCATTTTTTCTTTCTTTTTGTCAAACAAAATTGGTGCAAATGAATAAAAAAAACAAATCGTGTTTTTTTGTTAAGAAAATTATATTGAACGAATTGGAATTGAATTGAATTGGAAGTAAGCACTTGATTAAATAAAGCAAACGAACAAAATATACATTTTTATACATTTATGACTATAAACAGTGTATTATTGTCTGGTATACTCATTGATCCGTGCTGAAATAATAACGTTATTATTTAAAAAGCCATTCTTAACATGGGGAGGGGAGGGTGTTTTGTAACTATTCTATACTTCAACCTTACACTTGAATAAAAAAAAAAACATAAAACTTTAAGCGCGGATCAGTAAGTGCATTAACACCCGCTTTTTTTAATAGTATTTTAAAATTAAAATTTTACGATATCTTAAATTGTTAGGTCAAAGTATAGATTAATCACAAAACACCTTCCTCTCCCAGTGTTAAGAATGGCTTTCTAAATAATAGGCACCTCCACAGCTTTGTGTAGAACTTCAGCGTTTTACACAATAGCAGCAATGTCATCATTTCGTGTGTTTACTATTTTCTGTGTTAATTTCTATGGATGGGTATTGGCGCTATAATGGTCAATGGAAGTAATGATTTTTTTTTCTGCTATCAGATTTTCATATTTAACTTGTAAAGCAAATAGACTTTTTTAACAAATAAACACAAACGAGAGTTTGTGTTTATTTGTTTCCCCACTGAGCAAATTAGGCACAAGGCCGTTTTTTAATGTGGAGAGATTGGGGAAATGGGGATCAGCTTCCCGGGGAGTAGGGGAGCTGGGTAGTGACAATTGGTATGAAGGGTTTCTCCTACATTGACCAATAACTGATTACTACAAGAGCAATGGTCTTATATGTGGGGTTGCCCCCACATATGGTCTTTGCTTGCAGTATCTGCCGGAACAGATACTACACTTTTGAACTCGGTCAAAAAGCCAAGACGAGAGTTGATAAAATAAAATTAATTTTAACATTTTATGTTGACACTTATGTATATAAAGATAATGTTGCTTGGTGCTAATGCACTTACTGATCCGCGCTATTCTTTAAATCGTATTTCCAAGTTTTATTAAAGTTTTATGTTTTTTTTTATTCAATTGTAAGGTAAAGTACAGAATAGGTACAAAACACCCTCCCCTCCCTATGCTAAGAATGGCTTTTTAAATAATAACGTTATTATTTCAGAACGGATCAATAAGTGCATGAGTAGGTGTGTCAGAAATTTCGTGAAAATAGTGAATAATTCCACCCCATCTTTCCAAGCTTATAACGCCTCGAAAAATGTAATTCAAGCCCTATTTTTTTTTCAATTAAAGGAGCAAGGACCAAGGTTTCATTAAAAAAAAAAACAACGTGTTTTTTTTTTTTAAAAAGGTTTTAAACTTCGGACTTTACAGGTAAATTTCTAAACAATAGTTCTTTTTTTTGTTTTAAATTTGAATATATTACTTATTGACCTTTTCTCTTCAATTTGTGATATATAAGACTTTGGTAAATAAATTATTTACTTTTTAATAGACATTTCAAAATGGGAGGCGTGAATTATTCGATCCCCTGTCTTTCCAAGCTTATAACTCCTCGAAAAATGTAATTCAAGCCCTAATTTTTTTTTCAATTAAAGGAGAAAGGACCAAGTTTCATTAAAAAAAAAAAACAAAAAAAAAACAAACAACGTGTTTTTTAAAAAAAAAAAAAAAAAAAGGTTTTAAACTTCGGACTTTACAGGTAAATTTCCAAAAAACTGTTCTTCTTTTTAGTTTTAAATTAGAATATATTATTTATTGATCTTTTCTCTTCAATTTGTGATATATAAAACTTTGGCACATAAATTATTTACTTTTTAATAGACATTTCAAAATGGGGGGGGAGCGTGAATTTTAAAAAAAACGTTTGTCTAAAATATTATATTTGGTTTATTGGAAAGAGCATAAAATTTCACATTGACCCTGAAAATATCGTAAAAATAGAATCAATAGAAAAATTTTGATAGATTTTTAAAGTTTAAAAATTGAAAAATACTGAACTCGTAACTTTCAATTAATTTCATTACTATTTTTAAAAATAATATTTCACAATCAATTTAAAGAATCAAATCTAAACGGATTTTTTTTGGCCGGTTTTCGATTTTTATGATATCAATAGACATCTGTTCTATTATATGAATATATGTTTTTGATATTGGAAACCTGTTATAGAAAAAATTTTGTCGAAACTTCATATCGCAGAATATTGGAATTTAATATCATTTAAAATGTTTAAAAAATAATTTTTTTTTTGTTATAATTCAAATAATTATATTACCGCTAAAAAAAATATCAAGAAAAATTGTTTATTTTTTTTTTTTTTACATAATAATATTGATTTTATGTCCAATTTTAATTACAACTTTAAGGTAAGTGAAATAATTAACGGGATTATATATATATATATATATATATATATATATATAAAATCCCGTTAATTATTTCATATATATAATATATATTTTTTTTTAATGGTGCTAGTGCACTTATTGATCTGTGCTGAAATAATAACGCTATTATTTAGAAAGTCATTCTTAACATGTTGAGGAGAGGGTGTTTTGTAACTAATCTCAGAATCTTACCTTTATCTTTATCTTTACAATTTAATAAAAACAGGTCATAAAACTTTAATTAAACTTAAAAATACTATTAAAAAATAGCGCGGATCAGTAAGTGCATTAGCAACTTTTTAATTATTTGATTTTTTCAGCTTTAAAAAAAATGTCGAAATTTTTATCGCCCTGCATTTATTTATTAAATTAAAAAAAATTTTTTTTTTAATTACATTTTCACCCCAAACAAGGCACATTGCCACTTTGGTGTAGGGGGCTACTATCAGGGGCCACAACTACTGGGGTACTATGTAGGGATTTGGGCAGCAATATGTCGGTCCACGTTACACTTGAACTTCTGCACGTCAGTACAGTTGGGGAAGCAGGGTCCTGGAATGGAATTCCAAAGTCTAGCGGTTCTGGGGAAGAAACTACTGGAGTAGAAAGATCTTTTACATCTAGGGATCTCTACAGTGTGGAGGTGGGATTTTGCAGCCTATCGGGTCTGTTGAGGGTGTTCACGTCGTGGGGGCACAAGTGCTTGCAGCTTGTCAGAGCATTCATCATTAAAATACTTGTAGAACAGGCAGAGAGATGCAACGTTTTGTCGATGGGACAGAGGCTGAAGCTTGGATGCCAGTTCAGGGCCTATCAGATTGGCGACTCTTTTGAATCTTGTCAAGGAGCGAGAAGGAAACCAGTTTAGTCTTGGCGGCATTGAACATTACCATCCATTTTCGTCCCCATTCCACTACAGATTGGAGGTCATCCTCTAGTGTTTCTGCCATTTCTTTAGATATGTGTTCATTTGTTTTCCTGTCGTGCCTGTTAGAGTGTGGTGTCATCAGCATATATACCCATCTCAGAGGAAATTTTGTCGGGGAGGTCATTTATGAATATCAGGAAGAGTAGAGGTCCAAGGATAGACCCCTGGGGTACTCCTGCATATTGTTTAGTTGTACGACCGTCGAGGACAACCTGGATTTTTCTCTTATCTAAGAAGGATTTAATTATGTTAAGTATTCTACCAGTGATACTGTATGATCTAATCTTCCTGAGGAGATCCTCATGCCATACTCTGTCAAAAGCCTTAGATATATCTAGAGTTACCACTCTGCCCTCCCTCGCTTTGTCCAGTGAATGGTATATACGTTCAGAGATTACAGTAAGGATGTCAGCTGTGGAACGGGCTTGTCTAAATCCATATTGTTTGTCAGTCAGAAGCTTAGCATCTGTAAGGTGATGGAATAGAGCATGGTTAATTAAGGTCTCAAATATTTTGGCAAAACGTGGGAGGAGGCTAATGGGGTGATAATTTAATGGGTCAGTTCTTTTGCCAGAATTCTTGAATAGTGGTACCACAGAAGCAGTTTTCCAACAGCCCGGAAAGCAAGATTCATTAAGGCATTTGTTGTAGAGTTTGGAGAGAACTGGAGCTACTTCGGCTGAGCACTTTTTTAGTAGCACAGCTGGGATGAGATCGGGTCCACATGCTTTCGAAGTGTCAAGGTTTTTTATGATAGCATGCACCTGAGCAGGGGTGGTTTTCAGATCGTCTAGCGTGGCGTCTGTCCGCAAAGGAAATTCAGGTAGGGGTTGGTTGGAAGGGTCCAGTGTGGAGTTTGAGGCAAACCGACTGGCAAGCATGTTAGCCCTTTCGGTTGCTGAGCAAACAACCTCGTGATTGTTGGTTAGTGGGGGAATTGTTGATTGCTCATTATTTACTACACTGTTGTAGATTTTTCAGAAGTCACGAGTTCCTAGTTTTTGTGCTTCAATGCGTTTTTTAGTGGTTTCAGTAAATTCTCTCTTAGCTGCCGCTATTTCTTTCTTAATGTTACTTCTAGCTTCTATATATTTCTGTCTGTTTGAACTGGACTTATGTCGGTTAAATCTGCGGTATGCATGCTGCCTTTGAGCAATAGCAGTTGCGCAAGTCAAAGTAAACCATTGGGGAGAGTGGGGCTTGCTATAAAATTTCCGCATGGGAACATGCGCTTCGATTGCAGTTTTGAACCAGTCAGTGGTCTCATTTGCGCACTGTTCAGCAGGAAGAGAAAAAATATTTCCCCATGGGGCATCTCTGATAAGATCTGATGGCTTCCCAGTCAACCTTTTTAAAATATCTGGTTGTTTTGAGCACTGGCTCTTCAGTTTTGGCTCTAGAGTTTAGGGCGATTTCTACCATTATCACTGCATGGTCAGCGTTCCCAAGTGGGCTGTCAGCATTTGTTATACAATCATCGGGAACTGTAGTCAAAAACAGATCTAAAAGTGATGCGTGTTGTTCTTCCTGGTCAGGGAAACGGGTTGGAAAAGTAACAATTTGTGATAGGGAGTGAAAGAATCTAAGCAAGTTGTGCGCTAGTGTCGAGGGAGAGTGCTGTGTCTATGCTGTCAGAGACTTTGTTTATCATGGTGCAGTCTTGTGTCGAATAATAAATTGTAAATTCTAATTTACAGAGTTTGGATAAAAAAAAATTCAACTTTTTAATTAGCTCCCAAAATGATTGTCAGATTTTATTAACTACTTTTTCGCAGCAGTAACAGGATAAAATATTAATTATGGAAATATGTGTAGATATGAATTTGTTTTATTTATCATTTTGCGCATATTAATGTATCTGACTTTTGCAAATAAATATTACTTTTTCACAAATATTAATGTGTTTCTATATGGAGTTAAGGTCAGTGGGAGGTTTTGCTTGTGTAAGAAACAAATTATGAAATCACAATTTTTATAAAAAATTAAATTACAAATTTAAGATCACAATATCACCGAAGAAATTATTGCAAAATACAATTCAAATAAATATTTGCATAATAAAAACAACAACAAAAATCAACGATGCGTGTGCATTATACTTGAATAAAATTCAAAAATACATTATAAGTAAAAACATTACCTAATTACATATCATTCCGAAATTAGTAAAAATCCCAAAAAATGACAAAAAAAAGAAGGGTTTGTATTACTGTACACATAGATTCGAAAAAGTTGTCAAAAAACAAATATATAACAAATAAATGTTATCAAAGGCAAGATAAGTTACTTTTCTACCTAACTGGATATATTTTTTGTGTTTTTATTCAATGTAACATGTTTTATCAGCTCGAAAACCATACAGTGTTTACCGATGTATTGGAACATTCAAGATGGCGTCTGATTCTCTCTTTAACACGGTAAGTTTGGGAGAAGGTGTTATAAATAAAAAACCGGATAAAATACTGTTAAAAACTCGCTCAATATATGTTACCGTGACATAGGTTGACATATATTCGGCGGGTTTTTAATAGTATTTTGTATAGTTTTTTATTTATAACACCTTTTTCCAAACTTACGGTGTTAAAGAGGGTGTGAGAGACGCCATCTTGAATTTTCCAATACATCGGTAAACACTGTATGTTTTTCGAGCTGAATAAACATGTTACATTGAATAAAAACACAAAAAATGTATCCAGTTTGGTAGAAAAGTAACTTATCTTGCCTTTGATAACATTTATTTGTTATATATTTGTTTTTTGACAACTTTTTCGAATCTATGTGTACAGTAATACAAACCCTTCTTTTTTTTTGTCATTTTTTGGAATTTTTACTAATTTCGGAATGATATGTAATTAGGTAATGTTTTAATACAAACCCAAAAAAACATATCATAAAACTTAAACCCTAACCCCAAAAAGGAATTCTTAAAAAAAAGATCTAAAACTTTTAGATCTTTTTGAGCATTTTTTTTTTTTTTTTTTTACTAAAACAAACAAAAAAAAAACATCAGTCACTTTACATTTGAGGTCGTCCAGTAGGAACTTTCCTCATCTTTTTTAAGGAGGAGGAAAGACACCAATATTCTGCTTATATTTTTTTCGTCACATTTAGATTTTACAACATTTACTTAGCCAGGCATGAATTAAATTAAAAACTGAGTAATGGCAAATTAGGCTGAAAAGAAATAGGAGCAATACGTAATCTGAAATCAAGAAAATTTCATGGCTGAAATATTTACCAGTTGTTCTTTTATCGACTACGAAGCATTTTAAGCGATACATGGTTAACAATTCGGTTTTTTATATTTCAAGCAGTCGACTTCATATTTAAAATAATCTATTTCAACGAGAGTAGATATGCATAAATTCAATGCACGGATAGAAAATTGAGGTTTAAAAAGTTCTTCTGTCATCTAAATAAGCTAATAGTGGTGTCCCCTCCCCACAACTACCTCGATGATAAAAAGAAAGAAAAGAATTAGTCAGGGAATTGTTTTAAAATAAGTGAATCAAGAATGGTTAAGATGTGTGAGAAATAAAAATAAAATAAAACTACGTAGAATGATATGAGCACAAACGAAAAAAGAGGGTTAGATTGGATTGACTTTAAAACTTTTAGTTTTTATAACATGAAACGGGGGGGGGGGAGGAGACACCTAAAAATCTAAAAAAAAAAAAAAAAAAAAAGGTCGACCTAGACGAGAGGATCCAAAATGGCCGACCAGGACTGAGATATGACACGTGCCGTTGTTTCCTTAATAAATTATTTCAGTTAGGAAGAAATATCTCATGTATTAATAAATGTTAAATAATAATGAAACCTTACCAAAACAAAACGAAGTAAAAAAAAAAAAAAAATATCTGACAATTCATCGGCTCTAGCTGAAATAATTTATTAAGGAAACAACGGCTCGAGCTTATACTAATAAATAGCAACTTACACACAAATAAATGTTAAATAATAATGAAACCTTACCAAAACAAAACGAAGTAAAAAAAAAAAAAAAATATCTGACAATTCATCGGCTCTAACTGAAATAATTTATTAAGGAAACAACGGCACGTGTAATATCTCAGTCCTGGTCGGCCATTTTGGATCCTCTCGTCTAGGTCGACCAAAAAAAAAAAAAAAATATCCTCCAATATATTTAAGGAAACCTACTTTTATTATGTAAGTTGGTACCAAGTGCACTTACTGATCCGTGCTATTTATTTTTAAATCGTATTTAATTAAAGTTTTATGGTGTTTTTTTTTTTTTACTTTTTTATTCAATTGTAAGGTTAAAGTATAGAATAGTTACAAAACACCCTCCTCTCTCCATGTTAAGAATGGCTTTTTAAATAATAACGTTATTATTTCAGCACGGATCAATAAGTGCACTAGTACCTGTAAGTTTATTAATGAATAAATATCGAAAATGTCAGGAAGATATGACTATTATTTGATTATTTTTGCTAGATTTTTAAAACATGGGTATGTTTATGGCTTCAAAAACATCACTACATAGGAACGGTGTTTTAAAGCGTTGATAATGTAAACACGATTTTTGTCTCCCATTTTGCTACTTGCACAGTTTAATCAAGACATTAAAAAATGAAAATATCGAAAAAAAAAAAAGAAAAGGCTATATTGTACGTATCTGTTTTGGACTGAGGATCCGCAAAAAAAAATTTCACTTTTTTTTTTTTTTTTTTTACAAAGGTATCACCACATTATCAAGGCCAAGAGGCCACTCAAGGATAAGGGTTAAAGAGTGTACAGTAGAAATTGGACAATATAGTAATCATTAGTAATGAAAATTTGGTAAATTTGATAACTTATAAGTTATATGGAACGGCTCATCAAGAACTTATTTACGTTAGACTTGAAGACAACCATATTGTAGTCAGCCGGAAAGCAGGAAAACGGAAGACAATTCCACAGGTGTGCAGTTCTAAGAAAGAAGCTTTGTTCATGGAATCTACGTTTAGGTTTAGGCACAGATAAAGAGTGGGGAGAATTATTGATAGTGTTTACAGCTAGACGAGTGTTTCTTGTGAAAGTTTGGTGAGGGGGGACCATAGATTGAAGCTCAGTCGAACACTTTCCATGAAAATAACGATACATCAGAGACAAACTCACAACATCTCTTCTGTGAGACAGAGGTGTCAGGGAAGAGAAAAGGACATCTCCTACAAGGCTACGAAGTCTATTTTGAACTCTATCAAGGCAGGACAAGTCCTTTCTAGCAGCTCCTGCCCAGATGTGGCAACAGTATTCCATCCTTGGACGTACCTGGCTCTTATATAGATAGAGAATAGCATCAGCAGTGAGATATCTACCGGATTGATAGAAAGATCCCACCATTTTTCCAGCGGCCTTGGCAACAGATTTGATGCTTACTTTGATAAAGTATTTTTTTTTTTTTTTTTACAGTGGAAAAACATGTTCTTATGACAGCACGTTGAAGCCAGTCATTGTAAAATTGGTTGAACATGCCACGGGGAGATAACTCCATGTAAAGCGCCGACACTCCCTCCCCATCTTTAATACTAGTTTTTCTTCCTAAAATTAAACCTTTTGCTCGGTATCATAACAAATTGTTTTTTCGCTGTAAAATAAAAAAACTACTTTATGAAATTAAGTGAAATTTTTGTTTGGAGAGCTTCGTTCCATAACAAATACATACAATATAACCCTTTTTCCATATTTTCATTTGGTACTAGTGCACTTATTGATCCGTGCTGAAATAATAACGTTATTATTTAAAAAGCCATTCTTAACATGGGGAGGGGAGGGTGTTTTGTAACTATTCTATACTTTAACTTTACAATTGAATAAAAAAAAAAAATATCATAAAGCTTTAATTAAACTTGGAAATACGATTTAAAAAATAGCGCGGATCAGTAAGTGCACTAGCATCTTTCATTTTTTTTAATGTCTTGATCAAACTGTAGAAGCACCCACATTTGCAATATTTTTGTATGCTGTAAAAAAAACTAATGGTAAATTTTTAGTTTACCGACCCCTCGGCATTTACCTTTAATTTGTCGACTTTTAAAAGTTTTTGTGTATGCTGAGAACGAATATCGCATTTATTTTTTGCGCAAACACGCAGTTATCCATATTTAAAGACATTCAGTATCCAACGCAATCTATAATTTTTAATGGCGGCCATCTTGTTTTCTAATAACGAAAAAACGCCAAAATAAGCTAAATATGCCACATGCAACTGGAATCCCCCTCCCTCCACCACCGGCATTGGCGCAAAAAAAAAAAAAAAAAAAAAAAGAAGGTTTATTGGAGGGGGAAGGGGTAAATTCCAAGAAATCTTGAGCGAAAGGAAAGAACAAAGACAAAACCACAAATTAAAAACAGTATTTAAAGAAATATTTATTAAAATAAATTAAAAGGTAAATATTTGACCTTACAACAGAACACCGACCACTAATTTCTTTTTTTTAGGGATATTCGATGTTGCTGGCCACAAATCTGTCGCAAATTTCCGGTTTGCATGGTATTAAACCCATTTAATTGATCTAAAATAATGAAGTTTTCACGAGCAGTTTACAAAAGCATATATTATGTTTTTCGTTCTTTGGGGGGGTATTCAATTATAGAACTTGTGTTGTTTAACAGGTGCTTCTTCAGTTTAATTAACTTTTTTTCCATGGAGGGGTGGGGGCAGGTGTGTTGTTGCGGCTACCTGTTAAACGACACAAGTTCTATAATTCACCTTTAATTTGTCGACTTTTAACGGTTTTCGGGTACATTGAGAACAAATATCGCATTTATTTTTTGCGCAAACAGGCAGCTATCAATATTTGAAGACATTCAGTATCAAACATTTCACTATTGTTTTTGCTGGCGGCCATTTTGTTTCTCATTTAAGAAAAACGCCAAACTGAGCCAAAAGAGCCCAAAACATGACCCCCCCCCCAAAAAAAAACAAAACAAAACCTTTTTTGGCTTCAATGCCGAAATGACAACCCCCACCCCCATCTCTCCGGATATTTTTCAGTTTTCCGATATCGAAACGGACAATCTTTTTTTCACTTTCTTAGTTACATTAATTTTTTCGGTACTCATGCAGAGAGTGATCCGTGTTGAAATAATGTTATTATTTAAAAAGCCATTCTTAAAATGGGGAGGGGAGGGTGTTTTGTAACTATTCTGTACTTTAACCTTACAATTGAATAGACACCGCCAAAAAATGGCCGAAAAATCAAGTTGTTTTTTAAAATGAAATTACATTTATTCAAATCCATTATTTCTGAGTAACTTTTTTTTTACCAGAAAGATAAAACCCTGAATTTTATCATATAGAAAACAGAATAATGTAAAAATTTTTCTACTATTTTTAATTAAATTTTAAATGTTAAATTTTCCCAAAAAGTTAACAATTGACATTTTTTGTCTTGCACAAAAAACGTATATAAATAGTTAAAAAAAAAGAAGGTTTTTGAAATAATTAATTTATTTGTTGTCTAAGATTTAGGGTGATGAGAATATGCAAAAATATTATAATATAAGTACCTGGATTTCAAATAATTCCACTTATTCATATAGGCAACCAGTTACTTCGCGTCAATTTAGACAAGGTTTACATTTGTACTTGATAAAAAGCAAACTATGCCAAAAAAAAACTTATTTTTCAGTGACGAAAATTTCAATGTTTTATTAATGCTGAGGCTGGCCAGTACCAGATGAGTGACCATTTGTATGAGTTTGGTTTTTAATGTGTATGTGTGTGGGGGCTCAGGCTCCCCAAAATGGGGGGAGTGGATTTAAAGCAGAATAAAAAAAAAAATATTTCAGCGCGTTTGGTCCACTTTAGTCGAAAGGTGGAAAACGTTTTCAAACGGGATCGAAAAAATGATGCTATTTTTAACACAAAGGGCACAATATTTATCGAATTTTTTTTTTATTTGTATCGATTCTTCAAAACATGCCCTGTTTAATAATGGTCATGCATTATTCGGCTCGCTAAAAAGAAATTGTTAATTTATTTATCAAAAATTTTTAAATGGCTTTTTTCGTATAAATATTTAAAAAAAATTTTTTGTTTTGTTTTGCTTAACTTAAATTAATTATTTTACTTAACATATTCACTGAATTTCACAATTCAAAACTCAAAAGCGGGATAATTAAACACAATCGAATTTCTGATATTCAGACATCAAAATAAGGTATGCAAACAAGTTTTTTTCGGGTTTGTATTACTGTACACATAGATTCGAAAAAGTTGTCAAAAAACAAATATATAACAAATAAATGTTATCAAAGGCAAGATAAGTTACTTTTCTACCAAACTGGATATATTTTTCGTACTTTTATTCAATGTAACATGTTTATTCAGCTCGAAAACCATACAGTGTTTACCGATGTATTGGAACATTCAAGATGGCGTCTGATTCTCTCTTTAACACGGTAAGTTTGAGAGAAGGTGTTATAAATAAAAAACCGGATAAAATACTGTTAAAAACTCGCTCAATATATGTTACCGTGACATAGGTTGACATATATTCGGCGGGTTTTTAATAGTATTTTGTATAGTTTTTTATTTATAACACCTTTTTCCAAACTTAGGGTGTGAGACGCCATCTTCAATTTTCGAATACATCGGTAAACACTGTATGTTTTTCGAGCTGAATAAACATGTTACATTGAATAAAAACACAAAAAATATATCCAGTTTGGTAGAAAAGTAACTTATCTTGCCTTTGATAACATTTATTTGTTATATATTTGTTTTTTGACAACTTTTTCGAATCTATGTGTACAGTAATACAAACCCCCAAAAACATATCATAAAACTTAAAGTTTTAAACTTGGAAATACGATTAAAAAAATTACGCGGATCAGTAAGTAGCACCTATTAAATTACAGTTACGTCGTGTGGGGGTACCTATTATGAATATTAACATTATTATTTCAGCACGGTAACATAAGTGCATAAGTACCGTAATTCTAAATTAGCACCCTTTTTCTTTTTATTTTTACATTTAAATGTGAAAACATTGAAATAGAAAAATAATACACTACGGTTAAATTAAACTTCATTATACTTGCGTTGATAAAGACTTCCACCGGTGCTTCCGACGGACGGTGAAGACCGTAAAAAGTCCCTCCTAATTTTTGTCCAACAGTTAAAGCAAAAAAACCAAAAAAAACCCGAGGTGTTATTTCACCATAAAACGATTTTTTTTTTTTTTTTTTTTTTTTTTTTACTTTGAAATGTTTTATTTGATGCTAATGCACTTACTGATCCGCGCTACTTTTTGAATCGTATTTCAAAGTTTAATTAAAGTTTTATGATATTTTTTTTTAATCCAATTGTAAGGTTAAAGTACAGAATAGGTACTTAATCCAATTGTAAGGTTAAAATACTTTAATCCAATTGTAAGGTTAAAATACTTTAATCCAATTGTAAGGTTAAAATACTTTAATCCAATTGTAAGGTTAAAGTACAGAATGGCTTTTAGGGTTTAAATGCTAATAAAACAAATAATTCTATACAAGCTTCTGAAATGACGAACACAACAACTTCATAAAATGTAACACAAAAAAAGTTTATTAAGGAGAATGTGATATGTTCCTTGTCAAAAGCTGGACTCCGGCTACCTGGTGTTATCGCGGTAGTTATTCCCAGTGGAATCGTCGATACTGTTAGAAATAACACCAAGGTAAAGAGAGCGAAAAAAAGGAGGTCCGTTCTGTTTGGTGTTTCTCTCAGTAAGGACGAATTCTTATTCCCCAAACCAGATGCTTTGCTTTGGGTATAGGAAGGATCAATGTGCCGTACCCCTGATTGGTTAGTATGTGGCCAAATAGCGCAGGGGAGAGGCATTGATTCGAGGAAAGAAAAAGTTCCATTTGTTTCTGCCAATTGTACAGAATAGGTACAAAACACCCTCCCCTCTCCATGTTAAGAATGGCTTTTTAAATAATAACGTTATTATTTCAGTGCAGTTCAATAAGTGCACGAGTACCTTTTATTTATTACATTTTTTACGGTACTTCTACAGTTTAACCAAAACATTAAAAAAATGAAAATATTGAAAAAAATTATATTGATGTTTCTGAATTTTGGAGATGAGGATTGGTTATTCGTATTATTTGGATTCATCGGACTATTGTTCTCATCTTGAGTGTGATTTTTCACAATGTTTCGGTTGATGTAACCTCCGAGGTAGGCACGGGCAGGTATGCAAATTTGCAACTTGTAAATTTAGGTGACGACGGATCCAAAGTGTCCAAACTTGGCTGGTTTAAGGGCATCTGCTGTAAGTCGATTTCCGATGATGAGGACAGAGAATTAACGGGAAGGTGGGACAAAGCGTCTGCTGCAGCATTCTGCTCACCTGAGATATGTCGCATATTGCTGGTAAATTGCAAAACAAAATCCAAGTGGTACATTTCGCGGGAAGAATATTTGTCCAGCTTAGAATGCAGTGCGTATGTAAGCGGACAGTGGTCAGTGTAGATCACAAACTGATGACCCTCGAGTGAATGTTGGAAATGTTTCACTGCGAGGTACCTTGCCAGGAGTTCATGGCCAAACGTGCTGTAATGTTGTTCCGCCGGTTTCAGTTGTCGCGAAAAGTATGCGAGAGGTTGTAACTGTTGTTGGTACTGCTGTTGCAACACTGCACCTACAGCTGTGCCTGATGTGTCAAAGGTTAGTGGAAACTGAGCATCGGGTACAGGATGTGAAAGTAGAGATGTCGCCAATTTTGTTTTCACTTCATTAAAAGCTTTAAGCTGAATCTAATTCAGTGAGATCTGCTCATTTTTCTTCTTCCTGTTACATAACAGGTTGGAAAGAGGAGCTAGAAGATCCGCACAGTGTGGGATAAAGCGTCTGTAATAGTTTAACAAACCAAGGAAGTGCCTTAGTTGGCGAAATGAAGTGGGTGGTTGAAGGTCTTGTAGAGCCTTCACCTTTTCATAGATTTACTTATCTCCTATATGCATAGACCGTTTCACACAGTGGCCTGAAACCATTCTCCTTACAGATATTTCGGCTGAATCCGTAGCACGAGCCCTTATATCAGGCTGGATATTGCTTTATGGAGTTCCCACAGTGATGCACCATGGACTGTGGTGTACAATTTGAATCTCACCTATTCCGGGAACTGTCCAGGATCTTAAGGATCACATGGATTCGGACAACAAGCTATCATCCAGCGTCTAATGGGATGATAGAACGCTTTCATCGCCAATTGAAAGCAACATTACATGCTTACCCTAACCAACAGTGATGGAGCGAATATGTACCAGTTGTCCTTCTTGGCTGTCGTGCATCGATCACGGAGGACCTGAGATACTCCTCAGTCGAACGTCTATGGAGTACCTCTTTTTAAAAAAATTTTTTTTATTACATTTTCACCCCAAACAAGGCACATTGCCACTTTGTTGTAGGCAGCTACTATCAGGGACATAAGTATCAGGGGTAATGTGTAGGGAGTTGGGCAGCAAGATGTCGGTTCACGTTACATTTGAACTTCTGCATGTCAGTACAGTTGGGGAAGCAGGAATCTGGAAGGGAATTCCAAAGTCTAGCGGTTCTGGGGAAGAAACTACTGGAGTAGAAAGCTCTCTTATATCTAGGGATCTCTACTGTGAAGGGGTGGGATTTAGCTCTTGTCGGGTTTGTCGGGGGTATTTACGTTGCTAGGTCAAATGCTGACCCCGATAGAGTTAACAACTACCAATTCAGCTCTGTATGTCGACAGACTACGAGCTTATTTTAGTAAGTTCCCACCGATGCACACTAAGGAACAGACCATAAGATTCTCGGTCCCAAAGGACAATTCATCTTGGACTCACATTTTTCTCAAAAAGGACGCAGTTAAAGCCCTCCTAACTTCACCTTATACTGGCCCTTATCGCGTGCTTTCATGTACTGAAAAGCTTGTCACCCTAGATATCAGTGGTAAAAGAGAAACTGTCTCTATCGACAGGGTAAAAAAGCCTTTCTTGGCACAAAAACACACATTCCCCTACTCACACACATCATCAAAATACACGTACGCCAGAAGTGAGTACTCCACCGAAAGACAATTATATAACCACTATGCGTAGTGGTCGTAGAAGAAATTATGTAAGACTTTGTACATTTAATATGCCTTTGTCTAATTTCTGCTTGGATTTAAAAAAAAAAAAAAAAAAAAAAAAAAAACACACAACTTTTTACGAGGAAACTTCTTCAGGAAAACCAGAAGATTATAACTGTACCAATTTTCCCCGCTCTTTATCTGTACCTAAACCTAAACATAGATTCCATGATCAAAGCTTCTTTCTTGGAACTGCACGCCTGTGGAATTGTCTTCCGTTTTCCTGCTTTCCAGCTGTCTATAATATGGTTGTCTCTTCAAGTCCAATGTGAACAAGTTTCTGATGAGCCGTTCCACTTATTTTAACAAATTTACCGAACTTCCATTACTATCGATTACTATATTGTCCTTTTGACTACTCTACCCTCTTTAACCCTTATCCTTGAGTGGCCTATCGGCCTTGATAAGTGGTGACACCTATGTAAAAAAAAAAAAAAAAAATTTCTTTTCTTCTCTATCGGCTTTCTGCCTAAGCAGGGGGTAATGTAGAAGTCACAGAGAACTATTTTCTCTGGTGAATCAATGACCCCCCTCTGAGTTCTCCGGCCACAGGCTGACCTATCAACTAACAGGGCGCATTGATTCATCTGCTCCCTAAAAGTACGGAGGGAATGGCAGCAGTCAGATCCGGACCACCAGCGAAGCAACATCTATCCTCTTTAATTCCTTGTCCACCGGACATATCGCTATAGCATTGACGGTCTCGATTTGAGACAACTGCTATTTTTGACTTTTTTTTACTGTTAATATCATCGATTTCAGACTTAAGTTTCAGATTAAAAAAAAAAAAAAATCATAAAACTGAATTTCACATGAAAACAACGGTATCGACGTATTCCTCGTATTTGTAAGATGATTATATCAAAAAATTACGAAAATCGATAAGGTAGAAAATTTTTTGTTAAAGAAAATAAAAATGGATATTTGATGAAAACGATTGTAAGACACAGGAGAGTTTGAAAAGGGAGTTGATTTTCCGTTTCGATTTAAACAAGATGGCGGCAATTTTTCACCTGCTTACACGATTAAAGTTTTTTGGGTTTTTTAAAATAGTTCAGTAATATTCAGGTAATTTCGACTGCATAATTTGGAAGCTACCATTGTAACTTATTAGAATTGACAAAAAACAAAATCAGTTTAAACCATTGTTTTTTTTTATCTGAAAATTCCATTTATAGACTACAAAATCTTGTCCCAATTCTGTAGAAGCAGTGAAGAAAGGAAGCACCTACTTTTCTGTGATATCAAATTCGTATTTCACCAATTCGTAGTCAGAATCCGTCAATATTAGAGATAATGGTGGCAGATGCAGGGATATACATAAGTCGAAAATAGTAGAGTATCTATTACTGGGACCGTTAAAAATAAATTTCATGAGGTCTCTGACTAATTTATTGATTGAGATTGTCGGACTGACTTCCTTATCTTGGTTGTTATAGTGACAACGTTTCGGCATTTTGCACTTTTTCTTTTTTTTTTTTTTTTACTTTTTTACTGTCAATATCGATTTCAGACTTGGGGTTAAGATTATAAAAAAAAAAAATTGAAAAAAAAAATATTTATAACTTTTCACGTGGGGGTTCAGTTTTCAGTTAAAACGTTGTATTAAATTCAGCACGAACTTTGTGACCACGATGAATAGATAGATAGATACATACATACATACATACATACATAGATGAGAGTGGGAGGAAGGAAGAGGGCAGGCCGGAAGGGGGGGAATAAAACAATCTTCCTTCTTTTAAACCCCCTCGATTCTAATCCCTAGCTTCCAGTCACATCAGAGTTGCCATTTTTTCATCGCAGTCACAAAGTCCGTGTTGAATTTAGTACAATGTTACAATTGAAAACCGATTATGATTGGAACGACATTCGAATAAGAACTCGAGATCATTACTGTAGATGCAGGAATATCAATAAGTAAAAACTGGGAGAATATGATTGGAACCGTTAAAAATACATTTCCCATGATCTCCGAATAACAGAAGGGCCCTATCACATTACATCTACTTCTATACAAATTTAAGAAGACCAGAACAACTTTGGAACGACATGCGAATAAGAACTCGAGATAATGGCTGTAAATGCAGGAATATCAATGAGTCAAAACAGGATGAATATCATTGGGACCGTTAAAGATAAATTTCCAAAGATCTCCTATTAACAGAAGGGTCCTATCACATCTACTTCTATACAAATTAAAGAAGACGAGAAAAACTTTGAAACAACATTCGAATAAGAACTCGAGATCATGGCTGTAGATGCAGGAATATCAATAAGTAAAAACTGGTAAAATATAATTGGGACCGTTAAAGATACATTTCCCAAGATCACCGATTAACAGAAGAGTTCTATCACATCACATCTACTTCTATAAAAATTTAAGAAGACGAGAACAAGTTTGGAACGACATTCAAACAAGAAGTCGTGATCATGGCTGTAGATGCCGGAATATCAAAAAGTCAAAACTGGTAGAATACATTCGGACGGTTAAAGATAAATTCCCCAAGATCACCGATTAACAGAAGAGTCCTATCACATCACACCTACTTCTATACAAAGTTAAGAAGACGAGAACAACTTTGGAACGACATTCGCGTAAGAACTCGAGATCATGGATGTAGATACAGGAACATCAATCAGTCAAAACTGTTAGAATATCATTGGGACCGTAAAAGATACATTTCCCAAGATCACCGATTAACAGAAGAGTCCTATCACATCACACCTACTTCTATACAAAGTTAAGAAGACAAGAAAAACTTTGGAACGACATTCGAATAAGAACTCGAGATCATGGCTGTAGATGCCGGAATATCAATAAGTCAAAACTGGATAAATATCATTGGGACCGTTAAAGATAAATTTAATAAGATCTCCGATTAACAGAAGGCTCCTATCACATCACATCGACTTCTATACAAATTATAGAAGACGAGAACAACTTTGGAATGACATTTGAATAAGAACTCGGGATCATGGCTGTAGATATCGGAATATCAATGAGTAAAAACTGGATTAATATCATTGGGACCGTTAAAGATAAATTTCCCAAGATCTCCGATTAACAGAAGGCTCCTATCACATCACATCTACTTCTATACAAATTCAAGAAGATGAGAACAACTTTTGAACGACATTCGAATAAGAACTCGAGATCATGGCTGTAGATGCCGGAATATCAATGAGTAAAAACTGGATGAATATCATTGGGACCGTTAAAGATAAATTTCCACAGATCTCGAATAAACAGTAGTTTCCTATCACATCACATCTACTTCTATACAAATTTAAGAAGATTAGAACAACTTTGGAACGACATTCGAATAAGAACTAAAGATCATGGCTGTAGATGAAGGAATATCAATAATTCAAAACTGGATAAATATCATTGGGACCGTTAAAGATAAATTTCCCAATATTTTACATTAACAGTAGTTTCCTATCATATCACATCTACTTCTATACAAATTTAAGAAGCTTAGAACAACTTTGGAACGACATTCGAATAAGAACTCGAGATCATGGCTGTAGATGAAGGAATATCAATAATTCAAAACTGGATAAATATCATTGGGACCGTTAAAGATAAATTTCCCAATATTTTACATTAACAGTAGTTTCCTATCATATCACATCTACTTCTATACAAATTTAAGAAGATTAGAACAACTTTGGAACGACATTCGAATAAGAACTCGACATCATGGCTGTAGATGAAGGAATATCAATAATTCAAAACTGGATAAATATCATTGGGACCGTTAAAGAGAAATTTCCCAATATTTTACATTAACAGTAGTTTCCTATCATATCACATCTACTTCTATACAAATTTAAGAAGATTAGAACAACTTTGGAACGACATTCGAATAAGAACTCGAGATCATGGCTGTAGATGAAGGAATATCAATAATTCAAAACTGGATAAATATCATTGGGACCGTTAAAGATAAATTTCCCAATATTTTACATTAACAGTAGTTTCCTATCATATCACATCTACTTCTATACAAATTTAAGAAGATTAGAACAACTTTGGAACGACATTCGAATAAGAACTCGAGATCATGGCTGTAGATGAAGGAATATCAATAATTCAAAACTGGATAAATATCATTGGGACCGTTAAAGAGAAATTTCCCAATATTTTACATTAACAGTAGTTTCCTATCATATCACATCTACTTCTATACAAATTTAAGAAGATTAGAACAACTTTGGAACGACATTCGAATAAGAACTCGAGATCATGGCTGTAGATGAAGGAATATCAATAATTCAAAACTGGATAAATATCATTGGGACCGTTAAAGATAAATTTCCCAATATTTTACATTAACAGTAGTTTCCTATCATATCACATCTACTTCTATACAAATTTAAGAAGATTAGAACAACTTTGGAACGACATTCGAATAAGAACTCGAGATCATGGCTGTAGATGAAGGAATATCAATAATTCAAAACTGGATAAATATCATTGGGACCGTTAAAGAGAAATTTCCCAATATTTTACATTAACAGTAGTTTCCTATCATATCACATCTACTTCTATACAAATTTAAGAAGATTAGAACAACTTTGGAACGACATTCGAATAAGAACTCGAGATCATGGCTGTAGATGAAGGAATATCAATAATTCAAAACTGGATAAATATCATTGGGACCGTTAAAGATAAATTTCCCAATATTTTACATTAACAGTAGTTTCCTATCATATCACATCTACTTCTATACAAATTTAAGAAGATTAGAACAACTTTGGAACGACATTCGAATAAGAACTCGACATCATGGCTGTAGATGAAGGAATATCAATAATTCAAAACTGGATAAATATCATTGGGACCGTTAAAGAGAAATTTCCCAATATTTTACATTAACAGTAGTTTCCTATCATATCACATCTACTTCTATACAAATTTAAGAAGATTAGAACAACTTTGGAACGACATTCGAATAAGAACTCGACATCATGGCTGTAGATGAAGGAATATCAATAATTCAAAACTGGATAAATATCATTGGGACCGTTAAAGAGAAATTTCCCAATATTTTACATTAACAGTAGTTTCCTATCATATCACATCTACTTCTATACAAATTTAAGAAGATTAGAACAACTTTGGAACGACATTCGAATAAGAACTCGAGATCATGGCTGTAGATGAAGGAATATCAATAATTCAAAACTGGATAAATATCATTGGGACCGTTAAAGATAAATTTCCCAATATTTTACATTAACAGTAGTTTCCTATCATATCACATCTACTTCTATACAAATTTAAGAAGATTAGAACAACTTTGGAACGACATTCGAATAAGAACTCGACATCATGGCTGTAGATGAAGGAATATCAATAATTCAAAACTGGATAAATATCATTGGGACCGTTAAAGAGAAATTTTCTCAATATTTTACATTAACAGTAGTTTCCTATCATATCACATCTACTTCTATACAAATTTAAGAAGATTAGAACAACTTTGGAACGACATTCGAATAAGAACTCGACATCATGGCTGTAGATGAAGGAATATCAATAATTCAAAACTGGATAAATATCATTGGGACCGTTAAAGAGAAATTTCCCAATATTTTACATTAACAGTAGTTTCCTATCATATCACATCTACTTCTATACAAATTTAAGAAGATTAGAACAACTTTGGAACGACATTCGAATAAGAACTCGACATCATGGCTGTAGATGAAGGAATATCAATAATTCAAAACTGGATAAATATCATTGGGACCGTTAAAGAGAAATTTCCCAATATTTTACATTAACAGTAGTTTCCTATCATATCACATCTACTTCTATACAAATTTAAGAAGATTAGAACAACTTTGGAACGACATTCGAATAAGAACTCGAGATCATGGCTGTAGATGAAGGAATATCAATAATTCAAAACTGGATAAATATCATTGGGACCGTTAAAGATAAATTTCCCAATATTTTACATTAACAGTAGTTTCCTATCATATCACATCTACTTCTATACAAATTTAAGAAGATTAGAACAACTTTGGAACGACATTCGAATAAGAACTCGACATCATGGCTGTAGATGAAGGAATATCAATAATTCAAAACTGGATAAATATCATTGGGACCGTTAAAGATAAATTTCCCAATATTTTACATTAACAGTAGTTTCCTATCATATCACATCTACTTCTATACAAATTTAAGAAGATTAGAACAACTTTGGAACGACATTCGAATAAGAACTCGACATCATGGCTGTAGATGAAGGAATATCAATAATTCAAAACTGGATAAATATCATTGGGACCGTTAAAGAGAAATTTCCCAATATTTTACATTAACAGTAGTTTCCTATCATATCACATCTACTTCTATACAAATTTAAGAAGATTAGAACAACTTTGGAACGACATTCGAATAAGAACTCGAGATCATGGCTGTAGATGAAGGAATATCAATAATTCAAAACTGGATAAATATCATTGGGACCGTTAAAGATAAATTTCCCAATATTTTACATTAACAGTAGTTTCCTATCATATCACATCTACTTCTATACAAATTTAAGAAGATTAGAACAACTTTGGAACGACATTCGAATAAGAACTCGACATCATGGCTGTAGATGAAGGAATATCAATAATTCAAAACTGGATAAATATCATTGGGACCGTTAAAGAGAAATTTCCCAATATTTTACATTAACAGTAGTTTCCTATCATATCACATCTACTTCTATACAAATTTAAGAAGATTAGAACAACTTTGGAACGACATTCGAATAAGAACTCGAGATCATGGCTGTAGATGAAGGAATATCAATAATTCAAAACTGGATAAATATCATTGGGACCGTTAAAGATAAATTTCCCAATATTTTACATTAACAGTAGTTTCCTATCATATCACATCTACTTCTATACAAATTTAAGAAGATTAGAACAACTTTGGAACGACATTCGAATAAGAACTCGAGATCATGGCTGTAGATGAAGGAATATCAATAATTCAAAACTGGATAAATATCATTGGGACCGTTAAAGAGAAATTTCCCAATATTTTACATTAACAGTAGTTTCCTATCATATCACATCTACTTCTATACAAATTTAAGAAGATTAGAACAACTTTGGAACGACATTCGAATAAGAACTCGAGATCATGGCTGTAGATGAAGGAATATCAATAATTCAAAACTGGATAAATATCATTGGGACCGTTAAAGAGAAATTTCCCAATATTTTACATTAACAGTAGTTTCCTATCATATCACATCTACTTCTATACAAATTTAAAAAGATTAGAACAACTTTGGAACGACATTCGAATAAGAACTAAAGATCATGGCTGTAGATGAAGGAATATCAATAATTCAAAACTGGATAAATATCATTGGGACCGTTAAAGATAAATTTCCCAATATTTTACATTAACAGTAGTTTCCTATCATATCACATCTACTTCTATACAAATTTAAAAAGATTAGAACAACTTTGGAACGACATTCGAATAAGAACTAAAGATCATGGCTGTAGATGAAGGAATATCAATAATTCAAAACTGGATAAATATCATTGGGACCGTTAAAGAGAAATTTCCCAATATTTTACATTAACAGTAGTTTCCTATCATATCACATCTACTTCTATACAAATTTAAAAAGATTAGAACAACTTTGGAACGACATTCGAATAAGAACTAAAGATCATGGCTGTAGATGCCGGAATATCAATAATTCAAAACTGGATAAATATCATTGGGACCGTTAAAGAGAAATTTCCCAATATTTTACATTAACAGTAGTTTCCTATCATATCACATCTACTTCTATACAAATTTAAGAAGATTAGAACAACTTTGGAACGACATTCGAATAAGAACTAAAGATCATGGCTGTAGATGAAGGAATATCAATAATTCAAAACTGGATAAATATCATTGGGACCGTTAAAGATAAATTTCCCAATATTTTACATTAACAGTAGTTTCCTATCATATCACATCTACTTCTATACAAATTTAAGAAGATTAGAACAACTTTGGAACGACATTCGAATAAGAACTAAAGATCATGGCTGTAGATGAAGGAATATCAATAATTCAAAACTGGATAAATATCATTGGGACCGTTAAAGATAAATTTCCCAATATTTTACATTAACAGTACTTTCCTATCATATCACATCTACTTCTATACAAATTTAAGAAGATTAGAACAACTTTGGAACGACATTCGAATAAGAACTCGACATCATGGCTGTAGATGAAGGAATATCAATAATTCAAAACTGGATAAATATCATTGGGACCGTTAAAGATAAATTTCCCAATATTTTACATTAACAGTAGTTTCCTATCATATCACATCTACTTCTATACAAATTTAAGAAGATTAGAACAACTTTGGAACGACATTCGAATAAGAACTAAAGATCATGGCTGTAGATGAAGGAATATCAATAATTCAAAACTGGATAAATATCATTGGGACCGTTAAAGATAAATTTCCCAATATTTTACATTAACAGTACTTTCCTATCATATCACATCTACTTCTATACAAATTTAAGAAGATTAGAACAACTTTGGAACGACATTCGAATAAGAACTAAACATCATGGCTGTAGATGAAGGAATATCAATAATTCAAAACTGGATAAATATCATTGGGACCGTTAAAGATAAATTTCCCAATATTTTACATTAACAGTACTTTCCTATCATATCACATCTACTTCTATACAAATTTAAGAAGATTAGAACAACTTTGGAACGACATTCGAATAAGAACTCGACATCATGGCTGTAGATGAAGGAATATCAATAATTCAAAACTGGATAAATATCATTGGGACCGTTAAAGATAAATTTCCCAATATTTTACATTAACAGTACTTTCCTATCATATCACATCTACTTCTATACAAATTTAAGAAGATTAGAACAACTTTGGAACGACATTCGAATAAGAACTAAAGATCATGGCTGTAGATGAAGGAATATCAATAATTCAAAACTGGATAAATATCATTGGGACCGTTAAAGATAAATTTCCCAATATTTTACATTAACAGTAGTTTCCTATCATATCACATCTACTTCTATACAAATTTAAGAAGATTAGAACAACTTTGGAACGACATTCGAATAAGAACTAAAGATCATGGCTGTAGATGAAGGAATATCAATAATTCAAAACTGGATAAATATCATTGGGACCGTTAAAGATAAATTTCCCAATATTTTACATTAACAGTACTTTCCTATCATATCACATCTACTTCTATACAAATTTAAGAAGATTAGAACAACTTTGGAACGACATTCGAATAAGAACTCGACATCATGGCTGTAGATGAAGGAATATCAATAATTCAAAACTGGATAAATATCATTGGGACCGTTAAAGATAAATTTCCCAATATTTTACATTAACAGTACTTTCCTATCATATCACATCTACTTCTATACAAATTTAAGAAGATTAGAACAACTTTGGAACGACATTCGAATAAGAACTAAAGATCATGGCTGTAGATGAAGGAATATCAATAATTCAAAACTGGATAAATATCATTGGGACCGTTAAAGATAAATTTCCCAATATTTTACATTAACAGTAGTTTCCTATCATATCACATCTACTTCTATACAAATTTAAGAAGATTAGAACAACTTTGGAACGACATTCGAATAAGAACTCGACATCATGGCTGTAGATGAAGGAATATCAATAATTCAAAACTGGATAAATATCATTGGGACCGTTAAAGATAAATTTCCCAATATTTTACATTAACAGTAGTTTCCTATCATATCACATCTACTTCTATACAAATTTAAAAAGATTAGAACAACTTTGGAACGACATTCGAATAAGAACTAAAGATCATGGCTGTAGATGCCGGAATATCAATAATTCAAAACTGGATAAATATCATTGGGACCGTTAAAGATAAATTTCCCAATATTTTACATTAACAGTAGTTTCCTATCATATCACATCTACTTCTATACAAATTTAAGAAGATTAGAACAACTTTGGAACGACATTCGAATAAGAACTAAAGATCATGGCTGTAGATGAAGGAATATCAATAATTCAAAACTGGATAAATATCATTGGGACCGTTAAAGAGAAATTTCCCAATATTTTACATTAACAGTACTTTCCTATCATATCACATCTACTTCTATACAAATTTAAGAAGATTAGAACAACTTTGGAACGACATTCGAATAAGAACTAAAGATCATGGCTGTAGATGAAGGAATATCAATAATTCAAAACTGGATAAATATCATTGGGACCGTTAAAGATAAATTTCCCAATATTTTACATTAACAGTACTTTCCTATCATATCACATCTACTTCTATACAAATTTAAGAAGATTAGAACAACTTTGGAACGACATTCGAATAAGAACTCGACATCATGGCTGTAGATGAAGGAATATCAATAATTCAAAACTGGATAAATATCATTGGGACCGTTAAAGATAAATTTCCCAATATTTTACATTAACAGTAGTTTCCTATCATATCACATCTACTTCTATACAAATTTAAGAAGATTAGAACAACTTTGGAACGACATTCGAATAAGAACTAAAGATCATGGCTGTAGATGAAGGAATATCAATAATTCAAAACTGGATAAATATCATTGGGACCGTTAAAGAGAAATTTCCCAATATTTTACATTAACAGTAGTTTCCTATCATATCACATCTACTTCTATACAAATTTAAGAAGATTAGAACAACTTTGGAACGACATTCGAATAAGAACTAAAGATCATGGCTGTAGATGCCGGAATATCAATAATTCAAAACTGGATAAATATCATTGGGACCGTTAAAGAGAAATTTCCCAATATTTTACATTAACAGTAGTTTCCTATCATATCACATCTACTTCTATACAAATTTAAGAAGATTAGAACAACTTTGGAACGACATTCGAATAAGAACTAAAGATCATGGCTGTAGATGAAGGAATATCAATAATTCAAAACTGGATAAATATCATTGGGACCGTTAAAGAGAAATTTCCCAATATTTTACATTAACAGTAGTTTCCTATCATATCACATCTACTTCTATACAAATTTAAGAAGATTAGAACAACTTTGGAACGACATTCGAATAAGAACTAAAGATCATGGCTGTAGATGCCGGAATATCAATAATTCAAAACTGGATAAATATCATTGGGACCGTTAAAGAGAAATTTCCCAATATTTTACATTAACAGTAGTTTCCTATCATATCACATCTACTTCTATACAAATTTAAGAAGATTAGAACAACTTTGGAACGACATTCGAATAAGAACTAAAGATCATGGCTGTAGATGAAGGAATATCAATAATTCAAAACTGGATAAATATCATTGGGACCGTTAAAGAGAAATTTCCCAATATTTTACATTAACAGTAGTTTCCTATCATATCACATCTACTTCTATACAAATTTAAGAAGATTAGAACAACTTTGGAACGACATTCGAATAAGAACTAAAGATCATGGCTGTAGATGAAGGAATATCAATAATTCAAAACTGGATAAATATCATTGGGACCGTTAAAGAGAAATTTCCCAATATTTTACATTAACAGTAGTTTCCTATCATATCACATCTACTTCTATACAAATTTAAGAAGATTAGAACAACTTTGGAACGACATTCGAATAAGAACTAAAGATCATGGCTGTAGATGAAGGAATATCAATAATTCAAAACTGGATAAATATCATTGGGACCGTTAAAGCTAAATTTCCCAATATTTTACATTAACAGGAGTTTTCTATCATATCACATCTACTTCTATACAAATTTAAGAAGATTAGAACAACTTTGGAACGACATTCGAATAAGAACTAAAGATCATGGCTGTAGATGAAGGAATATCAATAATTCAAAACTGGATAAATATCATTGGGACCGTTAAAGATAAATTTCCCAATATTTTACATTAACAGTAGTTTCCTATCATATCACATCTACTTCTATACAAATTTAAGAAGATTAGAACAACTTTGGAACGACATTCGAATAAGAACTAAAGATCATGGCTGTAGATGAAGGAATATCAATAATTCAAAACTGGATAAATATCATTGGGACCGTTAAAGAGAAATTTCCCAATATTTTACATTAACAGTAGTTTCCTATCATATCACATCTACTTCTATACAAATTTAAGAAGATTAGAACAACTTTGGAACGACATTCGAATAAGAACTAAAGATCATGGCTGTAGATGAAGGAATATCAATAATTCAAAACTGGATAAATATCATTGGGACCGTTAAAGATAAATTTCCCAATATTTTACATTAACAGTAGTTTCCTATCATATCACATCTACTTCTATACAAATTTAAGAAGATTAGAACAACTTTGGAACGACATTCGAATAAGAACTAAAGATCATGGCTGTAGATGAAGGAATATCAATAATTCAAAACTGGATAAATATCATTGGGACCGTTAAAGCTAAATTTCCCAATATTTTACATTAACAGGAGTTTTCTATCATATCACATCTACTTCTATACAAATTTAAGAAGATTAGAACAACTTTGGAACGACATTCGAATAAGAACTAAAGATCATGGCTGTAGATGAAGGAATATCAATAATTCAAAACTGGATAAATATCATTGGGACCGTTAAAGATAAATTTCCCAATATTTTACATTAACAGTAGTTTCCTATCATATCACATCTACTTCTATACAAATTTAAGAAGATTAGAACAACTTTGGAACGACATTCGAATAAGAACTAAAGATCATGGCTGTAGATGAAGGAATATCAATAATTCAAAACTGGATAAATATCATTGGGACCGTTAAAGCTAAATTTCCCAATATTTTACATTAACAGTAGTTTCCTATCATATCACATCTACTTCTATACAAATTTAAGAAGATTAGAACAACTTTGGAACGACATTCGAATAAGAACTAAAGATCATGGCTGTAGATGAAGGAATATCAATAATTCAAAACTGGATAAATATCATTGGGACCGTTAAAGATAAATTTGCCAATATTTTACATTAACAGTAGTTTCCTATCATATCACATCTACTTCTATACAAATTTAAGAAGATTAGAACAACTTTGGAACGACATTCGAATAAGAACTAAAGATCATGGCTGTAGATGAAGGAATATCAATAATTCAAAACTGGATAAATATCATTGGGACCGTTAAAGAGAAATTTCCCAATATTTTACATTAACAGTAGTTTCCTATCATATCACATCTACTTCTATACAAATTTAAGAAGATTAGAACAACTTTGGAACGACATTCGAATAAGAACTAAAGATCATGGCTGTAGATGAAGGAATATCAATAATTCAAAACTGGATAAATATCATTGGGACCGTTAAAGAGAAATTTCCCAATATTTTACATTAACAGTAGTTTCCTATCATATCACATCTACTTCTATACAAATTTAAGAAGATTAGAACAACTTTGGAGGGACATTCGAATAAGAACTAAAGATCATGGCTGTAGATGAAGGAATATCAATAATTCAAAACTGGATAAATATCATTGGGACCGTTAAAGATAAATTTCCCAATATTTTACATTAACAGTAGTTTCCTATCATATCACATCTACTTCTATACAAATTTAAGAAGATTAGAACAACTTTGGAGGGACATTCGAATAAGAACTAAACATCATGGCTGTAGATGAAGGAATATCAATAATTCAAAACTGGATAAATATCATTGGGACCGTTAAAGATAAATTTGCCAATATTTTACATTAACAGTAGTTTCCTATCATATCACATCTACTTCTATACAAATTTAAGAAGATTAGAACAACTTTGGAGGGACATTCGAATAAGAACTAAACATCATGGCTGTAGATGAAGGAATATCAATAATTCAAAACTGGATAAATATCATTGGGACCGTTAAAGATAAATTTCCCAATATTTTACATTAACAGTAGTTTCCTATCATATCACATCTACTTCTATACAAATTTAAGAAGATTAGAACAACTTTGGAACGACATTCGAATAAGAACTAAACATCATGGCTGTAGATGAAGGAATATCAATAATTCAAAACTGGATAAATATCATTGGGACCGTTAAAGATAAATTTCCCAATATTTTACATTAACAGTAGTTTCCTATCATATCACATCTACTTCTATACAAATTTAAGAAGATTAGAACAACTTTGGAACGACATTCGAATAAGAACTAAACATCATGGCTGTAGATGAAGGAATATCAATAATTCAAAACTGGATAAATATCATTGGGACCGTTAAAGATAAATTTGCCAATATTTTACATTAACAGTAGTTTCCTATCATATCACATCTACTTCTATACAAATTTAAGAAGATTAGAACAACTTTGGAGGGACATTCGAATAAGAACTAAACATCATGGCTGTAGATGAAGGAATATCAATAATTCAAAACTGGATAAATATCATTGGGACCGTTAAAGATAAATTTCCCAATATTTTACATTAACAGTAGTTTCCTATCATATCACATCTACTTCTATACAAATTTAAGAAGATTAGAACAACTTTGGAACGATATTCGAATAAGAACTAAAGATCATGGCTGTAGATGAAGGAATATCAATAATTCAAAACTGGATAAATATCATTGGGACCGTTAAAGATAAATTTCCCAATATTTTACATTAACAGTAGTTTCCTATCATATCACATCTACTTCTATACAAATTTAAGAAGATTAGAACAACTTTGGAACGATATTCGAATAAGAACTAAACATCATGGCTGTAGATGAAGGAATATCAATAATTCAAAACTGGATAAATATCATTGGGACCGTTAAAGATAAATTTCCCAATATTTTACATTAACAGTAGTTTCCTATCATATCACATCTACTTCTATACAAATTTAAGAAGATTAGAACAACTTTGGAACGATATTCGAATAAGAACTAAAGATCATGGCTGTAGATGAAGGAATATCAATAATTCAAAACTGGATAAATATCATTGGGACCGTTAAAGATAAATTTCCCAATATTTTACATTAACAGTAGTTTCCTATCATATCACATCTACTTCTATACAAATTTAAGAAGATTAGAACAACTTTGGAACGATATTCGAATAAGAACTAAAGATCATGGCTGTAGATGAAGGAATATCAATAATTCAAAACTGGATAAATATCATTGGGACCGTTAAAGATAAATTTCCCAATATTTTACATTAACAGTAGTTTCCTATCATATCACATCTACTTCTATACAAATTTAAGAAGATTAGAACAACTTTGGAACGATATTCGAATAAGAACTAAAGATCATGGCTGTAGATGAAGGAATATCAATAATTCAAAACTGGATAAATATCATTGGGACCGTTAAAGATAAATTTCCCAATATTTTACATTAACAGTAGTTTCCTATCATATCACATCTACTTCTATACAAATTTAAGAAGATTTGAACAACTTTGGAACGACATTCGAATAAGAACTAAAGATCATGGCTGTAGATGAAGGAATATCAATAATTCAAAACTGGATAAATATCATTGGGACCGTTAAAGATAAATTTCCCAATATTTTACATTAACAGTAGTTTCCTATCATATCACATCTACTTCTATACAAATTTAAGAAGATTAGAACAACTTTGGAGGGACATTCGAATAAGAACTAAAGATCATGGCTGTAGATGAAGGAATATCAATAATTCAAAACTGGATAAATATCATTGGGACCGTTAAAGATAAATTTCCCAATATTTTACATTAACAGTAGTTTCCTATCATATCACATCTACTTCTATACAAATTTAAGAAGATTAGAACAACTTTGGAGGGACATTCGAATAAGAACTAAAGATCATGGCTGTAGATGAAGGAATATCAATAATTCAAAACTGGATAAATATCATTGGGACCGTTAAAGATAAATTTCCCAATATTTTACATTAACAGTAGTTTCCTATCATATCACATCTACTTCTATACAAATTTAAGAAGATTAGAACAACTTTGGAACGACATTCGAATAAGAACTAAAGATCATGGCTGTAGATGAAGGAATATCAATAATTCAAAACTGGATAAATATCATTGGGACCGTTAAAGAGAAATTTCCCAATATTTTACATTAACAGTAGTTTCCTATCATATCACATCTACTTCTATACAAATTTAAGAAGATTAGAACAACTTTGGAACGACATTCGAATAAGAACTAAACATCATGGCTGTAGATGAAGGAATATCAATAATTCAAAACTGGATAAATATCATTGGGACCGTTAAAGAGAAATTTCCCAATATTTTACATTAACAGTAGTTTCCTATCATATCACATCTACTTCTATACAAATTTAAGAAGATTAGAACAACTTTGGAACGACATTCGAATAAGAACTAAAGATCATGGCTGTAGATGCCGGAATATCAATAATTCAAAACTGGATAAATATCATTGGGACCGTTAAAGATAAATGTCCCAATATTTTACATTAACAGTAGTTTCCTATCATATCACATCTACTTCTATACAAATTTAAGAAGATTAGAACAACTTTGGAACGACATTCGAATAAGAACTCGTGATCATGGCTGTAGATGAAGGAATATCAATAATTCAAAACTGGATAAATATCATTGGGACCGTTAAAGATAAATTTCCCAATATTTTACATTAACAGTAGTTTCCTATCATATCACATCTACTTCTATACAAATTTAAGAAGATTAGAACAACTTTGGAACGACATTCGAATAAGAACTAAACATCATGGCTGTAGATGAAGGAATATCAATAATTCAAAACTGGATAAATATCATTGGGACCGTTAAAGATAAATTTGCCAATATTTTACATTAACAGTAGTTTCCTATCATATCACATCTACTTCTATACAAATTTAAGAAGATTAGAACAACTTTGGAGGGACATTCGAATAAGAACTAAACATCATGGCTGTAGATGAAGGAATATCAATAATTCAAAACTGGATAAATATCATTGGGACCGTTAAAGATAAATTTCCCAATATTTTACATTAACAGTAGTTTCCTATCATATCACATCTACTTCTATACAAATTTAAGAAGATTAGAACAACTTTGGAGGGACATTCGAATAAGAACTAAAGATCATGGCTGTAGATGAAGGAATATCAATAATTCAAAACTGGATAAATATCATTGGGACCGTTAAAGATAAATTTCCCAATATTTTACATTAACAGTAGTTTCCTATCATATCACATCTACTTCTATACAAATTTAAGAAGATTAGAACAACTTTGGAACGATATTCGAATAAGAACTAAAGATCATGGCTGTAGATGAAGGAATATCAATAATTCAAAACTGGATAAATATCATTGGGACCGTTAAAGATAAATTTCCCAATATTTTACATTAACAGTAGTTTCCTATCATATCACATCTACTTCTATACAAATTTAAGAAGATTTGAACAACTTTGGAACGACATTCGAATAAGAACTAAAGATCATGGCTGTAGATGAAGGAATATCAATAATTCAAAACTGGATAAATATCATTGGGACCGTTAAAGATAAATTTCCCAATATTTTACATTAACAGTAGTTTCCTATCATATCACATCTACTTCTATACAAATTTAAGAAGATTAGAACAACTTTGGAGGGACATTCGAATAAGAACTAAAGATCATGGCTGTAGATGAAGGAATATCAATAATTCAAAACTGGATAAATATCATTGGGACCGTTAAAGATAAATTTCCCAATATTTTACATTAACAGTAGTTTCCTATCATATCACATCTACTTCTATACAAATTTAAGAAGATTTGAACAACTTTGGAACGACATTCGAATAAGAACTAAAGATCATGGCTGTAGATGAAGGAATATCAATAATTCAAAACTGGATAAATATCATTGGGACCGTTAAAGATAAATTTCCCAATATTTTACATTAACAGTAGTTTCCTATCATATCACATCTACTTCTATACAAATTTAAGAAGATTAGAACAACTTTGGAGGGACATTCGAATAAGAACTAAAGATCATGGCTGTAGATGAAGGAATATCAATAATTCAAAACTGGATAAATATCATTGGGACCGTTAAAGATAAATTTCCCAATATTTTACATTAACAGTAGTTTCCTATCATATCACATCTACTTCTATACAAATTTAAGAAGATTAGAACAACTTTGGAACGACATTCGAATAAGAACTAAAGATCATGGCTGTAGATGAAGGAATATCAATAATTCAAAACTGGATAAATATCATTGGGACCGTTAAAGAGAAATTTCCCAATATTTTACATTAACAGTAGTTTCCTATCATATCACATCTACTTCTATACAAATTTAAGAAGATTAGAACAACTTTGGAACGACATTCGAATAAGAACTAAACATCATGGCTGTAGATGAAGGAATATCAATAATTCAAAACTGGATAAATATCATTGGGACCGTTAAAGAGAAATTTCCCAATATTTTACATTAACAGTAGTTTCCTATCATATCACATCTACTTCTATACAAATTTAAGAAGATTAGAACAACTTTGGAACGACATTCGAATAAGAACTAAAGATCATGGCTGTAGATGCCGGAATATCAATAATTCAAAACTGGATAAATATCATTGGGACCGTTAAAGATAAATGTCCCAATATTTTACATTAACAGTAGTTTCCTATCATATCACATCTACTTCTATACAAATTTAAGAAGATTAGAACAACTTTGGAACGACATTCGAATAAGAACTCGTGATCATGGCTGTAGATGAAGGAATATCAATAATTCAAAACTGGATAAATATCATTGGGACCGCTAAAGATAAATTTCCCAATATTTTACATTAACAGTAGTTTCCTATCATATCACATCTACTTCTATACAAATTTAAGAAGATTAGAACAACTTTGGAACGACATTCGAATAAGAACTCGACATCATGGCTGTAGATGAAGGAATATCAATAATTCAAAACTGGATAAATATCATTGGGACCGTTAAAGATAAATTTCCCAATATTTTACATTAACAGTAGTTTCCTATCATATCACATCTACTTCTATACAAATTTAAGAAGATTAGAACAACTTTGGAACGACATTCGAATAAGAACTAAAGATCATGGCTGTAGATGAAGGAATATCAATAATTCAAAACTGGATAAATATCATTGGGACCGTTAAAGATAAATTTCCCAATATTTTACATTAACAGTAGTTTCCTATCATATCACATCTACTTCTATACAAATTTAAGAAGATTAGAACAACTTTGGAACGACATTCGAATAAGAACTCGTGATCATGGCTGTAGATGAAGGAATATCAATAATTCAAAACTGGATAAATATCATTGGGACCGTTAAAGATAAATTTCCCAATATTTTACATTAACAGTAGTTTCCTATCATATCACATCTACTTCTATACAAATTTAAGAAGATTAGAACAACTTTGGAACGACATTCGAATAAGAACTCGACATCATGGCTGTAGATGAAGGAATATCAATAATTCAAAACTGGATAAATATCATTGGGACCGTTAAAGATAAATTTCCCAATATTTTACATTAACAGTAGTTTCCTATCATATCACATCTACTTCTATACAAATTTAAGAAGATTAGAACAACTTTGGAACGACATTCGAATAAGAACTCGTGATCATGGCTGTAGATGAAGGAATATCAATAATTCAAAACTGGATAAATATCATTGGGACCGTTAAAGATAAATTTCCCAATATTTTACATTAACAGTAGTTTCCTATCATATCACATCTACTTCTATACAAATTTAAGAAGATTAGAACAACTTTGGAACGACATTCGAATAAGAACTAAAGATCATGGCTGTAGATGCCGGAATATCAATAATTCAAAACTGGATAAATATCATTGGGACCGTTAAAGATAAATTTCCCAATATTTTACATTAACAGTAGTTTCCTATCATATCACATCTACTTCTATACAAATTTAAGAAGATTAGAACAACTTTGGAACGACATTCGAATAAGAACTAAACATCATGGCTGTAGATGAAGGAATATCAATAATTCAAAACTGGATAAATATCATTGGGACCGTTAAAGAGAAATTTCCCAATATTTTACATTAACAGTAGTTTCCTATCATATCACATCTACTTCTATACAAATTTAAGAAGATTAGAACAACTTTGGAACGACATTCGAATAAGAACTAAAGATCATGGCTGTAGATGCCGGAATATCAATAATTCAAAACTGGATAAATATCATTGGGACCGTTAAAGATAAATTTCCCAATATTTTACATTAACAGTAGTTTCCTATCATATCACATCTACTTCTATACAAATTTAAGAAGATTAGAACAACTTTGGAACGACATTCGAATAAGAACTAAACATCATGGCTGTAGATGAAGGAATATCAATAATTCAAAACTGGATAAATATCATTGGGACCGTTAAAGATAAATTTCCCAATATTTTACATTAACAGTAGTTTCCTATCATATCACATCTACTTCTATACAAATTTAAGAAGATTAGAACAACTTTGGAACGACATTCGAATAAGAACTCGACATCATGGCTGTAGATGAAGGAATATCAATAATTCAAAACTGGATAAATATCATTGGGACCGTTAAAGATAAATTTCCCAATATTTTACATTAACAGTAGTTTCCTATCATATCACATCTACTTCTATACAAATTTAAGAAGATTAGAACAACTTTGGAGGGACATTCGAATAAGAACTAAAGATCATGGCTGTAGATGAAGGAATATCAATAATTCAAAACTGGATAAATATCATTGGGACCGTTAAAGATAAATTTCCCAATATTTTACATTAACAGTAGTTTCCTATCATATCACATCTACTTCTATACAAATTTAAGAAGATTAGAACAACTTTGGAGGGACATTCGAATAAGAACTAAAGATCATGGCTGTAGATGAAGGAATATCAATAATTCAAAACTGGATAAATATCATTGGGACCGTTAAAGATAAATTTCCCAATATTTTACATTAACAGTAGTTTCCTATCATATCACATCTACTTCTATACAAATTTAAGAAGATTAGAACAACTTTGGAGGGACATTCGAATAAGAACTAAAGATCATGGCTGTAGATGAAGGAATATCAATAATTCAAAACTGGATAAATATCATTGGGACCGTTAAAGATAAATTTCCCAATATTTTACATTAACAGTAGTTTCCTATCATATCACATCTACTTCTATACAAATTTAAGAAGATTAGAACAACTTTGGAACGACATTCGAATAAGAACTCGACATCATGGCTGTAGATGAAGTAATATAAATAATTCAAAACTGGATAAATATCATTGGGACCGTTAAAGATAAATTTCCCAATATTTTACATTAACAGTAGTTTCCTATCATATCACATCTACTTCTATACAAATTTAAGAAGATTAGAACAACTTTGGAACGACATTCGAATAAGAACTCGACATCATGGCTGTAGATGAAGGAATATCAATAATTCAAAACTGGATAAATATCATTGGGACCGTTAAAGATAAATTTCCCAATATTTTACATTAACAGTAGTTTCCTATCATATCACATCTACTTCTATACAAATTTAAGAAGATTAGAACAACTTTGGAACGACATTCGAATAAGAACTCGACATCATGGCTGTAGATGAAGGAATATCAATAATTCAAAACTGGATAAATATCATTGGGACCGTTAAAGATAAATTTGCCAATATTTTACATTAACAGTAGTTTCCTATCATATCACATCTACTTCTATACAAATTTAAGAAGATTAGAACAACTTTGGAACGACATTCGAATAAGAACTCGACATCATGGCTGTAGATGAAGGAATATCAATAATTCAAAACTGGATAAATATCATTGGGACCGTTAAAGATAAATTTCCCAATATTTTACATTAACAGTAGTTTCCTATCATATCACATCTACTTCTATACAAATTTAAGAAGATTAGAACAACTTTGGAGGGACATTCGAATAAGAACTAAAGATCATGGCTGTAGATGAAGGAATATCAATAATTCAAAACTGGATAAATATCATTGGGACCGTTAAAGATAAATTTCCCAATATTTTACATTAACAGTAGTTTCCTATCATATCACATCTACTTCTATACAAATTTAAGAAGATTAGAACAACTTTGGAGGGACATTCGAATAAGAACTAAAGATCATGGCTGTAGATGAAGGAATATCAATAATTCAAAACTGGATAAATATCATTGGGACCGTTAAAGATAAATTTCCCAATATTTTACATTAACAGTAGTTTCCTATCATATCACATCTACTTCTATACAAATTTAAGAAGATTAGAACAACTTTGGAACGACATTCGAATAAGAACTCGACATCATGGCTGTAGATGAAGGAATATCAATAATTCAAAACTGGATAAATATCATTGGGACCGTTAAAGATAAATTTGCCAATATTTTACATTAACAGTAGTTTCCTATCATATCACATCTACTTCTATACAAATTTAAGAAGATTAGAACAACTTTGGAACGACATTCGAATAAGAACTCGACATCATGGCTGTAGATGAAGGAATATCAATAATTCAAAACTGGATAAATATCATTGGGACCGTTAAAGATAAATTTCCCAATATTTTACATTAACAGTAGTTTCCTATCATATCACATCTACTTCTATACAAATTTAAGAAGATTAGAACAACTTTGGAGGGACATTCGAATAAGAACTAAAGATCATGGCTGTAGATGAAGGAATATCAATAATTCAAAACTGGATAAATATCATTGGGACCGTTAAAGATAAATTTGCCAATATTTTACATTAACAGTAGTTTCCTATCATATCACATCTACTTCTATACAAATTTAAGAAGATTAGAACAACTTTGGAACGACATTCGAATAAGAACTCGACATCATGGCTGTAGATGAAGGAATATCAATAATTCAAAACTGGATAAATATCATTGGGACCGTTAAAGATAAATTTCCCAATATTTTACATTAACAGTAGTTTCCTATCATATCACATCTACTTCTATACAAATTTAAGAAGATTAGAACAACTTTGGAGGGACATTCGAATAAGAACTAAAGATCATGGCTGTAGATGAAGGAATATCAATAATTCAAAACTGGATAAATATCATTGGGACCGTTAAAGATAAATTTCCCAATATTTTACATTAACAGTAGTTTCCTATCATATCACATCTACTTCTATACAAATTTAAGAAGATTAGAACAACTTTGGAACGACATTCGAATAAGAACTAAAGATCATGGCTGTAGATGAAGGAATATCAATAATTCAAAACTGGATAAATATCATTGGGACCGTTAAAGATAAATTTCCCAATATTTTACATTAACAGTAGTTTCCTATCATATCACATCTACTTCTATACAAATTTAAGAAGATTAGAACAACTTTGGAACGACATTCGAATAAGAACTAAAGATCATGGCTGTAGATGAAGGAATATCAATAATTCAAAACTGGATAAATATCATTGGGACCGTTAAAGATAAATTTCCCAATATTTTACATTAACAGTAGTTTCCTATCATATCACATCTACTTCTATACAAATTTAAGAAGATTAGAACAACTTTGGAACGACATTCGAATAAGAACTAAAGATCATGGCTGTAGATGAAGGAATATCAATAATTCAAAACTGGATAAATATCATTGGGACCGTTAAAGATAAATTTCCCAATATTTTACATTAACAGTAGTTTCCTATCATATCACATCTACTTCTATACAAATTTAAGAAGATTAGAACAACTTTGGAACGACATTCGAATAAGAACTAAAGATCATGGCTGTAGATGAAGGAATATCAATAATTCAAAACTGGATAAATATCATTGGGACCGTTAAAGATAAATTTCCCAATATTTTACATTAACAGTAGTTTCCTATCATATCACATCTACTTCTATACAAATTTAAGAAGATTAGAACAACTTTGGAACGACATTCGAATAAGAACTAAAGATCATGGCTGTAGATGAAGGAATATCAATAATTCAAAACTGGATAAATATCATTGGGACCGTTAAAGATAAATTTCCCAATATTTTACATTAACAGTAGTTTCCTATCATATCACATCTACTTCTATACAAATTTAAGAAGATTAGAACAACTTTGGAACGACATTCGAATAAGAACAAATGATCATGGCTG